>NW_007578337.1:206869-222006 GCF_000690725.1 Stegastes partitus
TAGGAAGAAAATTAAAAAGAAATTGCTTTGTTTCTAAAAATATTCTCTTTCACTCCTTATTTCACAAAAAAATGAAGGTAGGACTATTTTTATGATGTGATATTGTTAGTTTTACTCAGAAAAGTATTTCTTCTGCTGCTGCCAACTCAGTTAGAAAAGGTAAAAAATAAAAAATAAAAAATGCAGAAGCACTCTGAACCTGTGAATTTCTGAAACAACAGTTCAAATGATGCTCTGACCATCTCAGATTGAATTAATGAATGCAGCCAAGGCTAAAGTCCACTTTCATCATGAATCCATGTTTGTTTAGTTTAGTTAACTCCATGTTCAGGCTCTGAGCTGCTTGCAAACCGTAATTCTCTGTCTGATTTTGATGAACTGTTCAACAGATTCATCGTCTTTCTGCTCTTACATGCAGGAGACATCATCACTCTAAAGAAGTGCAAACACACTTCTAAACTTGTACTTCTGCATCACATCATAGTCAGTATAAATGTCTGTGAAGAGTCTCAGTCATCCAGGTCATGGTTATTCTGGGAGATTAATCGTAGCAACTGGACTTGCTTGAGTTCCTTGAAGACGTTCCACCTCTCATCCAAGAGGTTTCATCAGTTCTGCCTGACTAGTTGGGAGTTCTATATACTTATATTCTTCAGGAGGCATTAACACCTGAGTCTTGGTTTCAACTGGGGGTTGATTCCTCCTCCCCCTCCTTATGTGAGTCGTTAGGTGGAGGTCTGAGGCATCACCTCTCACCTGTTTACAATTCAGTCCTAAGATCTCTCCCCAGGAAGATGAACCCACATTCACACCTATAGCCACAAAAGACCCTAATGAACCCCATTGTGGCAGGAGGAGCACTAACGACTCACATAACGAGGGGGAGGAGCAACAAACCCCCAATTAAAACCGAAACTCAGGTGTTAATGACTCCTTTAGGATATAAGTATCTGGAACTCCCAACTAGTCAGTCAGACCTGATGAAGCCTCTTGGATGAGAGGTGGAACATCTTCAAGGAATCTCAAGCAAGTCCAGCTGCTACGACTAATCTACCAGAATAGTCGGTATAAATGATGCAAATGTGTAAGACAACACTTCTGCAACAATAACAGGAAATCCATTTTTAAAGATTTTTCCAGCATTGAGAACCAAACTGATTTATTAAACTTTGGTACCCGTCCCTATCTGCTCTATTACGTCACACTACTTTGCCTTCTAGTGACAACATTCATTATTTCCATTTCCAAGTTACTAAACAGAATAACTTAAGACATAGACTGATGCTCTTTTTCTCAAACGAACTAAATAAATCATGTTCTCGACACAAGAATTAAAAACTAGAGAGAAAGTTGCCACCAAATAGTTAGTTTTCTTTCTTCTTCCTAGTCCTGCCTGGTTCAAATGATGATTTATCATTTCGTCATGTTAATGACCGGGTCAAACTGTGTCCACCACTCTGGTCCAAAGTGAAACATCTCAACAACTTTTGAAAAGATTGCTGTTAAATTCATTCACACAAATTCATGGTTTCCACGGGATGAATCACATTTATGCATTTAACTGTCTCAACATCAGCTGAAATGACTGATTCACGGCCTTTAAGGTCCAGTTTTGGGGCCCCTCTACCTCCTTGCTATCTACAGTGAAATAACTCTGATGTATAAGAAAAACAAAAGCTGCCAGTCCCACCTACTGTCGTATTACTGCTCTTCATGTTCAAATAATACAGAAGATGTTCATGGATTCTTACCTGGAGGCCCGTGGAGTTTGGCTTTCTTTACTAAGAGAGAAAGAGAAAAAACACAGATTAGTCACAATGTCAGAAAAGAAGGGTTTGTAAGTTCAGCATTCAGCTTTTCTCCTCCTTAACGGCATTTTAATATCATTTGTGTTGTCTTTGTTGTGGTCGTCTAAAACCACAAGAATCTGTTTTTCCCTCTAAGCTGAACACGTGTTTCTCTTCCTTGTGTGTGCTTTGTTTTTTGCAGAAGCAGCAGTGACTGTCTGGCTATCTTAAAAGAAGCTGCTAGGAGTCCCCAGATTATGTAAAATTAAAAGTATTATAAGAAATGCATGCAGAAATGGAGGTAAGAACTTGGAAAAAACTGCCTCACTGTGCTTTTCTCCCAAAAACTGAAAACACTGGAGACTTCAGAGGATGTGATGATTGTGCACATTGTTAAGAAAAACAGGAATACATCAAATAAAAAAACATTTCTTTAAATCGAACGCTGGCTTAATGTATGTCTTTGTCAAGAAGTCACTCATTCCTAAGCAATGATTATTACATTTTTTTCATTTTACTTGTTTAATCTTTATGTAACCAGGAAAAGTTTCAGTCTTTTATTAAAAATCTCTTTGAGAACAGCGTCCTGATGCACCATAATGTAACCGCTTACAAACATAAACACCTACATTAATTTAAATGAGGTTTACATTGAAGTTAAGAATGTGGTGCAGCGGCATAAAATTTCAAAAAATGTGTCCAAGTTACATAAAGAGCCTTTGGATAGAATGTGTGATTGCAGTAAAACAGTTCAACAAAAACTGCAAAACTTTAACAAATAGTACCGCACACCTCGGTAGGAACATGAATAAAACGTAAAACCATGTGTCTGTATTAACACCGTGATAACAGATGCAATGGAAACGAAAGCGAGTTGTGAAAAGACAAAGGACTCATTCTGCAGAATACATAAACACCAACTTCACCCGGTCAGCCCATGTTTCTGACAGTTTGTCTTGTGGGTGGACAGACGGGTTTCTGATGACACAAAGTGAACCTTCAGACACTTGATCAGCGTGTTTACGGTTCAGTCTAACCTCTTCACCATTTGCAGCACGTACTAATGAATAATAAATACCTTTCATTAACTGTGAAATCTGCCCTCTCAGCTCCAGAAGTGTTAATTTTTACAGGAACACTGCATCAGATATTCTCGTATGATGTGAAATGGTCCTTCAGTTTGCTGATTCATGCTAACACCCGCTCTGCAGCTCCACTGCTGCACAGTTTGAACAGCTTTTTGCCACTTTAGGCTGCGTTTAGCCCATTACGTTGGTTCTGCTACTCTGAAACTCTGGGAATCTTCAAGGAACCCTGTTTGCTTGGTTCCACAAAGAACCTTTAACAGCTTTATTCAGAGAACATGTTTCTGGTAGAAGCTGAAATAACTCCAAAGGGGTTGCTGGAGGATTTTTCTTTGTGAACACTCAGTTTAACTTAATATATTTGTAGAACGCCTAGGGGTCCCCCCGGAAGAGCTTGGGGAGGTGTGTGTGGATCGGGAAGTCTGGGCGGCTTTGCTAAGGCTGCTGCCTCCGCGACCCGACTCCGGATAAGCGGGAGAAGATGGATGGATGGATGGATGGATATTTGTAAAACTTTGACTTATTGCAATTGTGCACACTGCAAAGCACAACAATTTAAAGTGTATCACAGGTCATTAGGGTTTTTTTTGTCATGACTAACAATTAAAAAACAGGATTTATGTATTATTTAGGCAGTCGCTTTATTTTGGCATTAAATGATGGAGCTCTTTTAGACAATACTGGAGATAGCCCCATGAGATGACTTGTTGTTGTAAATATGCGCTATACAAATAAAATTGAATTGAAAAAATAGATAATATTGCAAGTTTTAGAATCTGATCTTGTATATTTGGGCAACACCAAGGTCCCTATTTGCCTAAATGTAAAAGAAGTCTCTCCATTTTATTTGCAAGCATCTGTAGTGTTGTCTAATATTTGTTCTTTTGTTTGGGGGTTTAAAAAACACCCAACAACAATCAGAAGAAGAAGAAGATCTTCCACTTCTACGATTGTATTGTATCTGTAAATATCAAATCAAATCAAGTTTATTGTCATTTTGCTGTACATACACAGTCACACAGGCAAGATGAGAGAGTGCTTCTTCAGGATCCAAATATGAATATATAAATATAAATATGTACAATTACATCCATAAATACATACACTTTTAGCTCGAAGTCTTTGGAAATAAAACTCAGATAAAGCAGGCTGCGTGTCAAAATGATATAAAGACAATAATGAATAAAGAAAACAGAACATACAGTAGATAGTCGGCACCTATTGTGGACCAAAACATGAACTTAGCTAGAAGTAAAACATGAAATTAATAATGGTGTTGCTCCAAATCTGTTAAATGTTTCGTTAGTTCTTTGCTAACAGGTGAAGCAGTGATCAGTCGTCTCATTAGCTGCAGTAACCAGTGTTATTAGTTCCTCCTGTAGGTATCCTGAGCTTTTATATGTTATAGTTAATAATGCATCCTTTACCACACGGCTTCAACTATTTTAGCTGTCCCCATTACTTTTAGGTGGCTAATTCTGACATGACCTCCGCCTTTGGCTCCACCTAATGGAGCATTTTTGGTTCTGTTTGTGTTGAACATGCTGGAGTGTAGGGGGACCAGGTGCTATGAGTTGGAAATCAACCGATTGCTCCAGCTGTGGCGAGGTGTGGCTTCCCGGTCACTCATCAGACCTACACTCACTATATAAGACGCCAGAAAGCCACAAGTCGACGCCGGATCGTAGTAAAGCCAAAGTTCATTTATGCTCGTTCGTATACTCTGCTCGTTGTTTTTGGTTCAGCTCCTAACTCTCCTTTCCTGTGCTCCAGTTTTCGCAACGCTCACTGCTTCTGAAGTCCACTTCTCATCCCCAACTCCTCTCCGTTGGATTCTTCTGGCTCCAGCTCTTCATACCCTCCGTTGTAATCATCTGGTCCACCTCAGTCTCCTCCAGCTCCCCAACCATTGCTTCCAGTTTGTCGTTTATCAATCTCGCGTCTACTCAATTGGTAGTTCTAGTATTCGATTTGTATTCTTGCGGTAAGTTTGTTTATAATTTCTAATCATAGTTCGTCGTCCTCCAGGGGACGTTTTGATAAGATTTCTGATATTAAGCCTTTGTTAGTGGTAGTTTGAATTGTGACCTTGTTGGTTACTTGATTTCACAATTAGTGTTTATTTGTGAATAAATATTCTCATTTATTTTCCAACTGTTTGGTGGTCGAATTGTCTGTCTGCATTGAGCCTTTGAGTGTAAATCGTGAAAATTCCAACTATTTATCAACTTTTTTACTGTTACTTTTCTATGTTAATCATTCATGCACGACTATTTCTGCTGCGTATTCTTTATTTTTGGTAAACTAAAGCCATCTTTTCTGCTCAAACCTGTTCAGAGCCACTCATGGTTCCATGTAACCCTTTGGCTACTGTACAATCACCAGCCGTTGGGAATAACTGGATTAGTCGAAAGCTAATAGATAATTAATCTTTTTGATTAGTTCATCAGTATTCACGTTGTACTGTTGGTCAAACAAAACAAGGCTCATCGAGTTGCCGTGTCTCTGTTGGTTAGTAGACCGTGCGAATGATTGATTTCCAGCAAATACAATAATTCATGGAACTAATCAATATGAAGCTTGTGAAGTTATCAATATTCAGTTTAGCAAAAATCAAATAATTCTGTTGTTTCTGAATATATTCAGCAAGAAAAACTACATGTAAGGTACAAAAAGGGAGAGATTTTAACAAAGCAGAGAAATAAACGGTTTGCATAAAGCTCATCAAGAAAACAATTAAATCTGTAGTAATTTGTCCTTTTGCTCTTGAATTCACAGTTAAACATGAATATCAGAGCACCATTGTTTGGATTATAGAACATTTATTACCGTATATTTGGAGGTGTATGCTCAATTATTCCTGGTGATGCTACAGAACACATTAATGCTCTTTGTTGTCTTCACTATAACGTCGTACTGTGAGCTCGTCGAGGGTAAACAAGAGCATTTTTTTCATTTGTGCAACACAAAACAATGTAAAACATTTTAAAAAGTTGTTTTCTTCATGGTAAAATGCAACCGATTCTCATATTGTGGAGTGAAAGACTTAGTTCTGGGCCTCAAAAGAGCAGAAATAAGTTTCAGAATTAATGCTATTTTAAGAAAAACAACTGAGAGAGAGAAAACACAGCAGGTCCTGCATGTCCGCACAAATCCACACTAACATTATAGATCTTTAAAGAAACCTTAAAAACAACAGCAGTGACAGCTCACACTCGATGCAGCACACAATGTCCTGAAATGCAGAAAAGCAGCGCCTTGAAATGCCACCACGCTCTGGGCTTGGGGCTAGAAAGTCCCTCATATTGATCTACAATGCAATTAAGAGCCCTGGACATGTGTAATAGTCATCCGACCGCACAGCAGAGTAAAAGTTTATGGCCTTTTTAGCGTAATTTGGTTATTTAAATCAAGTTTAAATGCATATTCTCACTGAGGGAGATCAATGCGCTCATTCAATCACGGCCCTGGAGTGCGAGCCGCGATAAGACAAGACAGTCAGACAGTCGGACGGACTCGGGGAAGAATAAGCCGAGAGACGGGGAGATCGTTAACAGGTCATTTGTCTTATTCTGTCAGCGCGGCTCGCCTGCTGTGTCACTCGTGCCAGCTTGGCGGCGGCTCACAGGAAACCCGGTGGCCTCGTTGGTAAAGCGCCAGCCGGGCTCTGACAACACCTGAGTGAATGGACTGACGCTGAAAGAGGCTCGCGGTGATGCAACACCGAGTCACAGCGAAAAGAGATGAGGAAAGCTGTTCCACTATCACGTATCTGACATTTACTCTCCGTATTCTGACAAGCAGGTAAACGAAGGAAAGGTGTCCAATTAGGAGCAATTTTACTCTCTTTTAAAATATGTATTTTAGGAATATCATTATAATACGTACACAAGAAGCCTGCAAGACAACAATTTTAAAGTGCAATTAACTCAAACTAGACTACAGCTTTGTGGTTACAAAACTAAATGGTTAATCCAACATCACATGTCCCTTAATACTTATTATTTATACATAAAATATACTTTATTCTAAAATTTTGATGTTGCTTTGACTTCAGCTCCAACATGAATGTTAGCCTACACTTTATTGCACTAATTAATTTTCTTTCTTAACAGTTTGATTATTGAGAGTGAATTTACAATTGAGCCACCTTGGACAGAAGTTTGAACTTTATCGTGATAGTATCATAATATTGCTGCATCAGCAGGGATGTAAAGCCGAAGGTCGCAAAACATTCAAGCACGCTAACGCAACGGCATGCTAATATAGCACAACATTATTGGCTTAACGTTAAGTTAGTTAGTTAGCTAGCTACTTTAAAAGCATGCTAATGTAACATAACTTTATTAGTTTACCATGCAATCAGTTAGTTAGCCAGCTACTTCAGGAGCACGCTAATATAGCATAACAATATTAGTTTACCATAAAGTCAGTTAGTTAGCTAGTTAATTTGAAAACATGCTAATCTGGCATAACATTAGTAGCTTACCATAAAGTCAGTTAGTTAGCTAGCTAGTGTTACATCAAGCTAATACAGCATTACATTATTAGCTTAACATAAAGTAAGCTACTTACCTAGCTAGTTTTACAGCATGTTAACATAGCTTAGCATTACAACTTAATATAAAGTCAGCTATTTAGCTCAGCATCCTAGTACAGCATGACATTATTAATTTAGTGAGACAGCTAGCTGGTGCTACATCAAGCTAATATACCACAAAAACATTAGCTTTAAAAAAAAAAAAAAGTCAGCTAATTAGCCTTTCCGACAGATAATACAGCTTTACTGCAGGTTACCTAATATGTTACTGTATTTGAAGATAGTGTACATCATTTATCAGATCAGCTAATCATAAGATTAACGAAGCTAGAAAGTCAATGATCCCCATGTCAAAGGAGGCAACTTCTCTAAATAGTCCTACTCTTACATTTTACATACTACAGGAGACATTGTTGTTATTCTTTGTTCAAACTGATGCATAACCCTCCAAAAAAGTTGAACAGCACAGAAAAGTTTGTTTACATGTACTGGTCTAGCAAAGTATTAAACAATAAGCCTTGGATTCTAATTAAGATTTGAAATCAATTAAAACAGTAATGCTGTAAAAACACATTAAAATACTGTCAACCCAAGCTGCCAGCTGGCGCATAATAAATAAACAACAATATTACATCTTCACAGACATATCCAGTCATATAGAGTGGACCCCACAACACTCTGTCTTACATGTCAAAGTTTTTAGCCTCTTGATTAGACTGAGGTCTTGTGTCATTTTCTGTGACAGGTATTTAATACAACTAAAAACTCTAAACAAAAGCATTCCAGCTATCAAAACCACAGAAAACTCAACATTTTACGACTGGATTCAATAACAGGTTTCAGTCCTACAGGATAAAAGAGTGCTGATTTAGTTTCAGCAGTTCAAAAGTGTGTAAAGGAAGTGTCAGACCAGTTTCAAATGACCTCAAACATACAGCACTTAGTGGAGACAGGCTGAGTGGATGCTGCATTAATACCTGACGGCTCCCCAGCGGGAAGTTGTTTGAGGACGCTGATCTGTTTGCTGGAGTTTACATGTCAGATGGACAGTTTGGTTTACATTTGCCATTAGCTGCTGTGTGATTGATCCCAGGGTGGCAATTAGTTGTTTCTGGTCAAGTAGAGAGTCGGGTCAGACTACGAGCAGCATCACTGATCTGGTGGAGATGTGCTGTCTGGCTTTTATTTGTGTTTAGCCCCTGGAGAGCTCATCTCAGCAGCATAAACATGAGGTTTTATGACATCTTTTATGATCTGTCACTGTGCAAATGAAACAAATAAAAGCCTCTGTCAAACCACAATGTAAATCTTCCAACGACAGGACGAGTAAACTACAGTTAACTTGTCCTTAAAATGCCTCAAATGTAGTTTTACTGTCTGCAAATGTGTCTAGCAATCAATAGCTTTAAGTCGCATCATTTTTGTTCGAGCTTAATGTTGAACTCGAAGCGCCGCTGAGGCAAAGTGCTGCTTTCAGCTCTGTCACTTCGATTCACTGAGCTCCAAACCGCAGCCGACAAGCTAAATTGTTTGGCTGATGTTTTCTCTTCTGTTTGCCAGTAAAGTGATCACCACCACCTTTCAGGAAGAAGAATCCTTTTCACCGCGTTTCATCCCCATGCAGCCTTTTTTATGTGTGACAATGTGCGAGGTTGTCGTTTGGCGGCCGAGAGGTGCCAGCTGCCGAGGCTCACACTCTGATATAATGCATCGCACAAAGTCGGTCATACTGGTCACACGTTCTGAAGCAGCGCTCTACAACCGAAAGCAAAAAAGAGCTCCCACTAATATATTTCATTTTACCTTATTCCAGCACTGCAGTTTAAAGACAGGACAAGGTTCCAGAGCTCAACATCCGACCAAAGAATCTGTCAACTCAACATTTAATCGGTCACACTGATGCACCTACGTTCAGCAGGATTTTCTGTGCACCTTTGGGCCCAGGTAGATAAAATCAATTGATTTCAAATTGAGGGCTGCAAGGTGGCGCAGTTGGTAGCACTGTTGCCTCGCAGCAAGAAGGTTGCCGGTTCGCGTCCCGGTGGGGGCACCCGGGATCTTTCTGTGTGGAGTCTCCATGTTCTCCCCGTGCAGCGTGGGTTCTCTCCGGGTTCTCCAGCTTCCTCCCACAAGGTCCAAAAACATGCTGAGGTTAATTGGTGATTCTAAATTGTCCGTAGGTGTGAATGTGAGTGTGCTTGGTTGTCTGTCTCTAAGTGTAGCCCTGTGATAGACTGGTGACCTGTCCAGGGTGTCTCCTGCCTTCACCCTAAGTCAGCTGGGATAGACTCCAGCCCCCCCGCGACCCTAGTGAGGATTAAGCGGTGTATAGATGATGGATGGATGGATGGATTTCAAATTGAGTAAATCCGACATTAGAACGTCTGATTTCACTCTTTGTGAAGCAGCTTTTGGCCACACCGCTGTCTGAGCTCCTGCACTGCAATAACTGAGTGGAAACTAGAAGCTTCTCTGTGCACAGCTGCTTGCATCTATCTATAGTGTGCATGTGACATCTGCAAGTTGTAGCTTCAGAAAACACTCTCCTCTAATCATGAGTCCCTGCATAAACCTAACTACTGCAAATTCTCAACTTGTGGGAAACACTAAGATGTGATAAAGTGGTCAACATTATGCATTCATTGCAAAGAGTGCAGAGCTGGGAACGGAGCTTCAGCTGCCAGAGCATTCTGAATTAAAATGTTTAAAAATTGCACACTTTCTCCAAGAAACTCATCCTATAGCACGACAGGTGTATCGCTTAGAGAGCAGCCTCTCTTCTGCAGCGTTTCAACACGAGGCAACGGCAAACACTGCTCATAAAAGCCATAGAAGAGCCACCTTTTCTGACTGAAATAAAGAGTACAGAAACATTTATCTGCACCTTTATCCCTGTTTACAGTCATTTACATGATGTGCTCAGAAGTCACCAGTGTGTATCGGAACTCACAAAACACTTCAATGCGTTATTCTGGGGGAAGAATTTATATGCTGATGCACCCAAATGACAAAAACACACCAGAGCAACTCATGTGAAAAGTTAGTTTGAAGCAGTAAAAGTGAGCGAATGTCAAACAACTAACAGACGCAGGTTGTGTTCAAACCACATTATTGTTAAAGGTGCAAAAGATTAAAGTGATGACGTGTACATGTGACTTTTAACCACAATGTTGTCTCCAAAATAACACAGAAATGTCATATTACAGTACAATATACAGAGTATTCAGATGTGTTCCTTCATGCTTGGACGTTTTATTCAAGATAAACCCTGTCAGCTGTGAGACTTTATTTCCAAATCACATCCAATCAGTTTAGGTCCTCACAGGTGGATTGCACTCAATGTGTAGATCTCAAAGATGATCAAGAGAAATAATCACTGGAGATTCATTTCAAGGTTCTGAATGCTTATGTCAGTTTGATATTTTGGAAATTTTGCAAGAATTTCTGACCTTCCATTTTCACTTCGTCATTATGGGGCGTTGACATTTAAATGATGTTAGCATAAGACTGCAACATAGCCAAACATGGAGAAACTAGAGGAGTCTGAATACTTCCTGAAGGTTGCAGTATAAAGGTGGTCCACTTGTCAGAGTCTGTAAGAACATGTTGGTTTGAAATGATGTATAAACAAAAGTCTGTGAAAAGGTGCATTCATGTGCAGCTGGATAACAGATCTGAAATCAGTGATGTTTTGCAACCAAATCTCTCATATTAGTTATGGGGTCACCGCACGTATTACTGTTGACTGTCCTTTCATATTGTTCTACAAAAACTACTTGTCAGTTTGCACACATTGGAATATATTATGAAGTATCTTGACATGTCCAGTGCATTTGGTCAGCCCTGGAAACAAATGCCTTCTGTGGGTTTTACAATCCATCGGTTGGACTCACAGCGGCCAGATTAAACCGAAACGAATCAAAACTGAAGCGGCAGAATCAGAGACCCTGTCAGAACCTGGCACCTATAATGCAGCTCAATCACCAGCAGCTTGTTCTGAGGTTTGGGGGGGTTTAGGAGCGGAGCCTCTGGCCTCAATATGAGATGAGGCTGCAGAGGTCTGGTAAACTCACTCCTCTCTAAAACAGACTCAGGTGACTCATCAGAGTTTATTTGACTTCACACAGCTCCCTCGCCTCTTTCATATATGCTGTGATGCACATGGAAACCTGTATATACAGAACATGAACAGTCCTATGTGTGTATTTAGGGCTGCACAATTAATATAACACTAATCATGGTCATGATTTTGGCATCCAACAATCAAACAAACATGAACGACTGCAATGTTGATGTTTAAAATGCTTTGCTAATTGAAAACACATAAAAAACAGTCCATGTAGATAAAATCACCTGGTTTCAACTTGGGCAAATCTGACATTAGAACATCTTATTTCACTTTTTACACTAGTTTTTGGTCACTCATCTGTCTGAGTTGCTGTGCTGCAGTAACTGAGTGGAGACTAGAAGGTTCTCTGTGTACTTGCTAGCCACTACTGTAGCCTGCATGTGAGGCGTTTAGGGAACATCAGTAAATTGTGGTGCTTATTGATGAGCACATACTCAGCTCGTTAGGTTTATTGGTATAATTTAATTCAAATTTTGCTTCTCGGAGATGCACTGAGTGCAGGTAGAGATTATTTCAAGTCTTATTTTCATGCAAAGATTTGCACATTAGCAGGAAGGTAGCACAACATGGAAGTGAACACAGTGTTTATCGAAATGAAAGTGCAATAAAATTATTTTGTCTTTAAAATCAATAATAATTAAGAAAGTCATTATAGTTTAAATAATCATAAGCATCAGTTTTGTCATGATTGTGCAGCTTTCTATACATGTTGATAAAGATGTCACCAGATCAAATCGTGCATTACTGCAACGGAACCAATATCAAAATCAATCTCTGAAAGCTGCACGACATAACATAAAAGGTCACGTCAGTGCTTGTAGAGGTCAGCATCCCTCCGGGCTGATCGGAGGTTGTAAAGCAGCCCTGATATGAGACACGTGTCCACCGGAGTGATTGTATGAGAGGATGCGTGCCGCTTGTGACCGAGCGTTTGGCTGGTGGGATAATCCTTCCGAGCTAATGCCTTAAGCGGGGCTGAAACCGACCAGACCCTGCTGCATTGTGCTCTGGATGAATTACGAAGAGAGACGCTTGTGTGGGGGGAAAAGCGGGAACAGTTTCCCGTACAGAATAAAGAGCAGCTCGGTTTTGACATTACGGAGCACGCAAAGCTGTTTGTACGTGCTGAACAAAGCAAAGATGTCAAAAAAGCTACGGTGGCTTTTTGGGAGAGAGAAAAAAAAAAAAACAGCAAGCTGATGTTCACGTGATGAGTCGTGCACTGGATTAAACCTGCTGCTGAGGAGCTGCACTGTATCACACTTATGATGTCACAGTCACATCTGTAATGTCTTTGTGTGCAATGGATGACCAACAATTCAGTTTTTTGACAAAAGCATTGTGTTGTACAGTTGTTGGACTGACCCTAAAAGAGCCTGTTTTTAAATCCCATCTTAAAACGTCTTTATTCTGCTGCATTTCACTCAGTCTGAGAGTTGCTTTTCAGATTGTTGTGGTCTTCTTTCTTTAATTTTAATGCGTTTTTGTCTTTTAAACTAGTCTTTTTTTATGGTGTGGTTTTACGGTTTTTGCTATTTTGATTGTGCAGTTGCGCTTTAAACAACAAACAACCACAACATTGAAACCCCCTGCCTAATAAAGGTGCTCTGTGGTTTCAGGAACCAAGATATTAGCAGCAGTTCGAGGTGGATTCTCCAACAATCGCACTCGTTTTTCCCCAAAGACGCCTGAACAGATTGAGATCCGGGGAATCTGGAAGCCAAGTCAACATCTTGAACTCTTTGTCATGTTCCTCAAACCGTTCCGAACAAGGTTTTGCAGTGCGGCAGGTAGCGTCATTCTGCTGAAAGATGCCATGAAGGTGTGTATAAAGTCTGCAGCAAGGTTAGGTAGATGGTACATGTCAGAGTAACATCCACATAACTGCAGGTTTCCCAGCAGAACATTGCTCAGAGCATCAAACTGCCGGTTCACCTTCCTGCCGTAGTGCATCCCTGCTGCCATCTCTTCCTAGCAACGCACCGGCCGATCTCAACGAAAACATGACCACGCCAACTTCCTTCAATGCTCCACGGTCCAGTTCTAATGCTAATGTGCCCATTTTAAGCGCTTTTAGTGGTGCACAGTAGTCAAACTAAGATTCTCCGTGTGGTCTGATACCTTTCCATCACAGCAACTTTACAGTTTTCAGCAGTTGGTGCTACATTAGCTCTTCTGTGGAACCAGCTTTTCTCCCAAAGTACATCACCAAGTCTTGAGCACTGGTTGTCCTTCGTTGGACCACTTTTGCTAACCGCCACACACCAGGAACAAAACACAACCATCTGCCATTTTGGAGATGCTCTGACCCGGCTATCTAGCCATCAGTTTGTCTCCCGGATCCTCAGGCTGCACATTTTTTCTGCGTCCAACATATCAGCCTCAATAACTGGCTGTTTACTTGCTGCCTGATATATCTCAACCTTCGACAGGCGCCATGGTAACAAGATAATCAATGTTATTAACTTCATCCGTTAATGTTGTGGCTGATTGCTGTAAACAAATCTGACTTTACTTTCACTATAAGCACAGGTCTCACCAACACTAGACAAAAATTTGAATATAAAGTTCACTCAGTGTGCTTGTGTGATGTTTTATGCTGAAGTTTCATTAATTAATTAGCAAACAGAAGTACAAAATGATCAGAGTGACACTCACGCATAAAGAATGCTGAAACAAACACCCCTATTAACTATTTATGGGGGGAAAAACTTATCACAATTTTGGACAGCCATCGTTTCTATGAGTAGCTCACCAACGTCTTGCCACATAACACAGACAAAATCTAAAGTTGCTTCACTCAGATAAAAAGCAAACCAGAGATGCTAAAAGTCCCTCAACATACAGGAAAGCTGTGACAGGTACGACAGGAAGTCAACCACTCTGAATGTGTAGAAACTTTGGTTCATCATTTCTTCCTCCCATCTGATTAGTTGGGCTCACCAGTGGGTTTGTCCACCACTGTTCATCATCACACTGATTCAACTCGGTGGATTTATTACAATATTGGCCTAGTACAATGATGAAAACTACAAAAATAATCTCAACAGGTGATACTGAGCGGTTGAGGCATTGAGTTAGTTAAAAATATGGTCGTTCAGACGTTTGTTTTTGACCAAATGGACGATTAATCCAAGTGACCAGACCAATAATCTCTCCTAAACAGCAGACAACTTGACATTAAAACTATAATGGTGTTCAATGAAAACTGCAAGTCAGCTGGTTGAGGTGTGTTTTGATTGTATTTTGTCCGATATTATTGTATTCGTTTGCATGTTCTCCCCGTGCAGCGTGGGTTCTCTCCGGGTTCTCCGGCTTCCTCCCACAAGGTCCGATAACATGTTGAGGTTAATTGGTGATTCTAAATTGTCTGTAGGTGTGAATGTGAGTGTGCTTGGTTGTCTGTCTCTAAGTGTCGCCCTGTGATAGACTGGTGACCTGTCCAGGGTGTCCCCTGGGATAGACTCCAGCCCCCTGTGACCCTCATGAGGATTGAGCGGTGTATAGATAATGGATGGATGGATTATTGTATTCCCATATGCACATTTTGTAGCCTGGAAAGCAGAGGAATCTGTGTGCTCTTGGTTCCTTTGCTT
>NW_007578337.1:224282-228462 GCF_000690725.1 Stegastes partitus
CGTGGGCTACAATTAAAGCCTTGTTTCTTAGCCTATATATTCCTACGTCACGGCTTACTGAGAAACTAAAGCATCAAAGTAAAAGAAAAGAACTCATTCTCAACACTCATCAAGCACAGCAGTCATCCAGCACTGCTCACTCATTCTTTTCACTCGTGTCTACCTTTAATACCTAATAACGTTTTCTGATCAGGAGCAGCGGAGCCGACATGCTCGGCAGACAGACAGCCGTAGACTCCAGCGGCGTCATTACGACAGGCCAGACCGCGGCTCTATTTTTAGCTCTGGTCCTTCGACTCGCGGTGGGTTTGAGAGCGTGCAGGTTGTGAACCTGGTGGCCGTGTCATTAACACCCTCTCACTTCCATTAAACGACAGCCCCTGCAGACCTCGCCGGGCTAATAAATGCAACTATCGCGAGTCTAGTATGTGTTGGTCAATATACTGTGGCTCAGGTGTGTTTGAGCATCTTTACTCTGCTCCGACAGACCAATCCCTGCTATTTAGTTAACTAAAACAAAACATACAAAAGACTACAGTACAACAACACTAACGCCACCACCTTGCTAAAGCCTGATGAATAAGAATAAGAGGCTGAAACGTGTGTTGCATCACTGAGCTGCAACCAAACAGCAAATTTGAGCTTATTAAAGATATGTCAGTATTAAGGTGTTCTGTAGAAACACTGCAGGTCAAACATTTATGAGGTAAGTCAGGAAAAGTATATATTTAAAACAGTTTGCCCGTCAAAGACCTTTTTATTTAAAGAATAGAACAGAATAGAATTTTCACATGAATTGCAGCGTATGATGAAGTTAAGCAGCAATCCTGTTGGTGCATTCACACAATCAAAGAACAGTTTAAACAAGTAGAGAAAGAAATATGCAAAAAAAAAGGGGGAAAAAATGGAAAAAATAATATGTAGAAGTGTAGCTGATTTAGTATATTAAGATCACTGTAAAAACAGTAAACATTTGCAGATATATATGATACAAGATTCAGCTGAATGTAAACATTGGTGCAGGTTTAGTCTATAAATGGAAGCTTCAGTTCTCTTATGGTTTTGGAATTTAAATTATTTTATATTATTCAAATGAAAAACATCCTGTTTCGTGCACATCATGTCTTCTTGTTGGGTTTTTCCATTTCAAATATCTAAACCATCATCAGAATCAGAATCCTTTTGATGTTATTATACCAACAAACAAAAAAAAACAGTACAATGAAATTGGGTGCAATCCCATTCAGGGCAATAAGCAACGCAAATTTAACAAAGACAAACTGTACAAGATAAAAACGAGAGGTTTATGCACACAGATATATATAAAAAATGAAAATAGGTATAAAATGTGAGAATTTACATTTAGACGAAAAGAGCTAGCTGAGAGAATACTGGTGGTAGATCGCACCTGAGTCCATATAAACATATTGCAACTGAGAGAATACTTGTAGGTGGATTCATCTGACAAATTCACTAAATCAGGTGGATTATATTGCAGGTAAGGCTAGGTACGATTAACCTGAATTTGCCAGCTGCCAGTTTCCTCCAGCTGGTCTGTGTTGACATTAATGTTCTGTATCCGAGTACGCTCATCATCATCCATAAACTTTGGCACCAAATCTAACAGCTACAGTTCCTGCAGCACTGCTTCACGTTATAGCTGCTCTTGTTTGTGAACTGAACACAAACTCGCCCATCTGCAAATCTCATTTGTAAGAAAGTAGATGCGACATTGAGATCTGTCCCAACATGCAAAGTCCTGCAGTGACATGTGGTGCAGAAAATCCCTTCATGTTTCAAAAAGGCACAGATATGGTTGAGTAATGTTGCTTTTAGTCACAGCGAGCCTTCAAACTCAACACAAACTGCATCTGATGCCGGTCAACAGATTGTCGTACTGTGTCTGGGTACGATACGCAATGTTCACATTTACTGGAGTCTTGGTCCAAACACATTCAACGAAAGTACGAAGGACCATGTGTGCAAAAATAAAACGATTCAACAGTTTAGTTTAAATACGATACAAACCTCAAAGAAAAAGTTGTATTAAAAGGCTGCATGAGAAAAAACTCAAGCCTCCTTTTTTTTTTTCAGGTGTTGAAATGTATTTTTGTGTGTGTTTCTCATTATTTTGTTGAGATTAAAGTTACTGACAGAAGTTAAATCTGAATTAAGATGACTGCATTTAAAATAAATCCTTTTTTCCCTCCTACAATAAACATTCAATAATTATTAATACCAACTGAAATTACATTTTATCATGAAGCATTTCTCAGCTACATCCCGCAGCCCTTTGCCTCCTGTTCTGTAGCAATTATACATAATGCTTGTGTACGTTGTGTTTGTAAATTACCCAGATTTGTCAATAATCCTCTTTAACTGCAACACTCTGCATGTTTTGAGGTCTTGTTCTGAACAGACCTGTAATTATTACATTTAAAGTCAGCTTTTCTGTTCTTTTGCTCCCGTTTTTGACTCAAAAAAACAAGACTTTATGATGTCCGAGCGCCGTATAATCACAGCTAATGGAGACTTACAGCTTCGATATCTATTGGATTTGTGGTTTGCTGTGGACACGCGTCATTCTTTAACGCAATTAACTGTTGATGAATTATTGCATTTGCTACGGCATCCACAAAGTTATGAAACGGTGACACAATGTGGCTCTGCTTGCTTTTGCTCGGCGCGTTCAGCTTGTGCACCTCACATCACCCTGCATCATCACAAATTAGAGGTTTCTCCCCCTGCTGTCTCCCTGCCTCATCGCGACACTGAGCCAATTAGAGAGCGATGCCTGAAGAAGTCCAGGAGTGTCGAGCAGGAGGGGGTCCAGGGATGATGACACAGACTCAGACATCTTCATTCCCTCAGGCCTTGTTTTAATTTTCTTCAACGTTTTTCTACAAACTCTGAAACATGCACAACTTGCATTTACTGTAACTAGAATCACTTTCTGGTCCGTCAGTCTAAACAGGTGGAGTGACGTCAGAAGCACAGCACTGAGCTTCACTTCGTCAAAACTTAGCCTGTGAAGTATTGGCTGGAACCAAAGGTAACTCAAAGAAAATATACCAAGGTTCTTTAATTACCAAAGACTTTGTAGAGCAACTAAATTACCAATAATGAACATAACTGCAAACTGCTAACAACACAACAAACCAAATCCACAATTCTTCTTGATCCAGTTATTCAAATTCCTGTATACATAATAAATACTAGCACACTGATTACTGCAATCTGTTTGTGTAGCTGGCTGTGATGTTCGCAACACAAACCAAGACTTTAATCTGAAATTTCTGTAACTGTTAGCCTAATTTTGAATAAACTTTATAATCTTTTAAAAAAATTAGGCCAGTTTGGCATTGTTGATTTGGCCCATCCAGTCTTCTTGGGCATCCTTTTACTGGTTGTTGGACACATTTGCACTGTAAGACCAGACAACAACAACAGCATGAGGTCCACTACGATGACAGTGGCCATAATGTTGTGCAGTTATGCCAAATGAAGCTTGGTTTGTGTTTCTGTTCGCCATTTGGTTGACGGTACGCCTGAGCAGGTTGTTGGCTGCAGTCCAAAACCAGCACGAGATGTATACATGCAACAGCATCCCAGTATTCCAGTTTTGTCCAAACCAGAATAAGCTCTTATATCCAGGTCGTGAAATCAGTGTGTGATGTTGCAAAGCACGTCTAAAAACATCCGTACAGCAAAGTCAGTGTTGAAATATTGGTCCTGTGGTCACTGTGAGGACGGTGATCAGTTTAATTTGGCTTTTATGACAAAAAAAATAAATAAATAAATTACTTTTTCGTGTTACATGAGTTGCATAAACTAAATAAAAATATTACATGTCAAAAAAAAGTGATGACATTAGTATTCATCTGCTTTAGAGTGACTAATTCAACATGGATGCAGCCAGTTGGTGCTCGATGTCACACAGTTAGTGATACAGAGATAATCTGAGTGTGCTGTAGTACGAAGACACCTGCATCTGGAAGGTCCAGGCGCTGGTGAATCCTGGTTATAGCCACACCATGAAGACAAAAGAACACTCCAAGTGACTCCATGAAAAGGTTAAGAAAGCATGAGTCAGTGGATAAGTCAAGAAAATGTCCAAGTCATTAAACTTCCCTTAAAGTACTGGTGAATCCATACGGCTGATGTGTAAATCTGTCTAGAG
>NW_007578337.1:229510-243394 GCF_000690725.1 Stegastes partitus
AAAACTACGTCTCTGAGATCTCCAGAAGGAAGAGTCAGATTTAAGACAAATGGCCCACGGCGAGGATTTATGGAAAAGGATGTCAGAGGAGGCCGATACGAGGAAGTGGCCTCATCATGAAGGGGAGGGAATGAAGGAGGAAGTGAAGTCCGCCGTCCCACGTGAGTCGCATCCCAACACACACACACAAGCACAAACACTCGGCGGACGGCAACAGCAGCAGATGGCCGGAGGATTATTCCCCCTCTATCCCCACCCCCAGCCTCCCAGACGGGCCGCTCAGGCTTTACTCTTGTCCGTCCAGCAGCGCGTTGGCTGACCTGCTCTCGCCTCACCTACTGTCCTCACCTGTGGCATCTGGTGGCCTACAAAACCAGTTACTACCTTCACAAGTCCAAACCATTATAAAACAAACACTACACAAGCTCCGTTTTGTGTTTTTGTGCTGACTGAATCCGTCCTTGACTGTATTTACCTCCCACCACGCAAGATATTTCCCCTCTAATGCAGTTTCTTCACAGTAGCCGGCAAAAATGACGCAACGCCATTACTGTATGCATTTATTCCGCCGTTAATTGCCATCCAGAAATAGCCGAGTGTGGGTACCGGCTGAGCTGTCAGAGACGCTGTCCTCCCATCTTCTGCTTTTGAGTTTCATTTTTCTGCAGAGGACTGTCAACCAACCGTACGGGTTGTGAGGGCCCTCGACTCGGCGAGGAATGAGGAAAAAGGGATCCAGGCTCTTAGGGAACAAGAATGCCGCTCTTCTGGTTCGCCAGCATTTCCTCTCAACGAGACGGAAAGCCAGGGTTCCTTTAATCAGGAGGAAGCATCATCTACCCAACCCAAAGATGGAAGCTAATGGAGACAAGTACAGATGGGTGACAAATTAAAGAGAAAAGAGAGAATCAAGCGGTTTCCGGTACACTGCAGATTATTTGGAGAGACGGGTCGCCGCAGATCAACACAAAGTTGTTCCAAGCGATCGCCTTCATCCTGAGATGAAACATTTCAATTCTGATGACGGTGCCGACGTCCGCGGGGCACGAGGGGTCGAGAAATGGTTTAATAAGTCTGGAAATGATATGAATGAGATGCTGGAGCCTTTACAATCACCAGATTTCAACCCAAGAGCACAGCCATGACAGATTTGGGATCTATGTGTTAGATAGCTTCATCCAATGAAGGGAAAACGAAGCAACATTATAATGTAGAGTTCCACAGACTGGGAGGATCAATGCAAACATGCACTGAAGCAGCATTTTGGTTCCATTTTTTGCGGAATTAAAAAAAAAAAAACAAGAACAAAACTATATTTATACTTGATAACAGTTGTTTTTATTCTTCCAGCACCATCTGTTTTTTCTTGGTCCTTCTTTTGCACCTTGTTTTTCTTAAATATAACATGTACGAGCTACTGGAAACCTTTAAACTTCTCCACAGAGATTAATAAAGCATCGATCTGTCTTTATGCAAGCCTTTTTTCATTTGTTGCAGATCTGTGTAGGGTTGGGCTGAAAACTTTGGCACAATAAAATACTTAATTTCAGTTATTTTTGATAATTATTGATGATTGTTAATGTTGTATTTTTAAGAAAGATGAGTGGATTTTTTTCTTTTCTATTGAATTTAACCGCTGTAGCTTAAATACATTTAGACATAGAAATTAAATTCATCAAATGTTGTACAATTGTCATCAAACACCTGGTAAATCTACAAAATATCCACCTGCCTCACATCTTTGTCTACTCAGAAGAAAACTGTTTTAGCAACTTTACACAACAGAAGGCCACAAATGAAGCAGTGGCTTTTATTCGCTCAATAAATTTGGTCTCCTAAAGCTGAAAAGTATCCGTTTCTGCTGCATTTTGGTGAAAGCTGCAACGTCGGAGAACCACGTTTCTAGTAGGTGAACATAATTAAGGATAAATGAATCATCTCACCTTGGTGCATGTTAAATAAAAGAAGCAAGAATAAAGCTGGAGGTGCACAGAGTGATGCAACCAGGAGACAACAGACCTCATAGCTTGTCTCACCAGGCAACTTTGTCTATCCTACACAACTCAATGATCAGTAACACTTTAAGGGAACATAGTTTAAAGAGGTGGGTGGCAGCACTAACCAGACTTTTACTCAGAAGGCCAGAGTGAGTTTGCGTCTTGTGATGGATGAGAGATGATTCCGATTACTTTTACCCATTGTACAATCAGGTTTAGGCTACGAAACTTTGTGAAAATACTGTTCTTTGTTAGACACTTGACGGTTATTCATAAAAATTACTGGGTTAGCATTTAAAATAAAAGTATCGCAGCTGGGCTAAAATCTGAGCCTTTCACTGCACGTTTGAAGCTTCCGGTTGAGGTTCGACCTGCACGGTAACCATGGCGACGGAGGGCGAAGGAGCTCCATCATGTATGATCCAGGCCGGGAGCGCGATTGGAGTTTGTTCACGCAACAGAACTTTTGCATTTCTTCCACTTTCATGGTGGTGTGAATGTTTTTAAACTTTCCTGTCGCTATTGATGGAGTTTCTACCAGCATCTTCCCCGATACGGTGAACCGCTTAGCAAATATTTCTTATTTACACTTGTAGTAATCCCAGAAGCAGCACTATCAGTAAGATTGACGCACTGGACAGCTAAGAAAAAAAAAAGCAGCTGAAACTATAAATCTTGGTGAGGATCTGCAGAGTTGGGTGATTTTTCTGCAGCTGTCTGCTCACCTGCATCAGTAAAACCTCAGTTTGAGCTGAAACACACTCGCTCCGTCTATGAAACAAAACCATGATCTTTTTTTCTTTTCTTATAATTCCACTCGTCTGAGCCCAGCGCGACCCAGCTGTGCTTCACTCCCTCCATCTCATCATCCTGTAATAGAGGAGTCGGGCGCTGGTGGCCTTCCAGCCTCGGGCGCCCGCAGATGAGAAACGGTTTGGAAAAGGATCGGTGAGAAACAATACGCCGCGGGCTGAGAGTTGGAGATAGCCGCACAATAGTTTGATGGTGTGAAAATCAATCAACATGTCTGTGAAAGGACAGCAATTTGTCATCTGGGAAGGAGCCAAAATGTTAAATAAACAGGGGGCCAGTGTGGGATGTGGCCGTTTTTAACCTTTAATTAACTGAACTTTATCTGTCTGGAGACACATGCCGCTTCTCCACAACAACTTGTTTCTGTCCACTACGACTAAAAGGTGTTTCATGAAGCACATTAACTCATAAAAGCCAAAAAGCACCTGAAGATAGCGGAAAAATGATCAAATTTGATAACTTCCATGAAGGTTTTCTAATGCAACACATCAAAAGGTGCCTAAAAATACATATTCTAATGCTAGAATATAAACTATACATCATTTAGTTTCACCTCTCTCTGGCTGTAGCTGCAAAAACAGGTTCCACTTACATCCATTCTTATATATTAATATTTAGATTTCAACAAATAAGAAGGAATTTAACAGAAGATATGATTTTTAACTAACACTAAAAGACATATGGAACAATAATCCAGTCTTTTTTTTTTACCCAAAACCCCTCAAAATGTTGGCAAAGTAAAAACTGGAAAGGCTTCAGGAGACACTGAAACTTTCCTTTGTTGCAACAATTAATCAATTAGATGGATCATTAAACTAATTGCCAACCATTTTCATTACTTCAATCAGTCTGAATCTTTTTTTTTTTGTTTTTGAGATAATAAAGTCAAAATTTTCTCATTCTGGCTCCTTAAATATGAATATTTTTTGGTTTCTTTCCTCTTCTGTGACAGTAAGATTTTTTTTTTTTTAGGTTGCTGGACAAAACAAGACATTTAATGACATCATTTTAGGCTTCTGGAAACATTTAAAAACATTTTATAAACTGAACTGATTGATTAACTGAGAATATGATCAACAGATTGATCAACAATGAAAACAATCCTCATTTACTTCCCTAATAATCAGCATTTAATTTAAATTTCCCATAAAATAGCCACAATTTGCCAATTTAACGACTGTTATAAAAGCTATAAATCCAGTTTTAACTGATTGAAACTCTTACAGCTGACAGTCTTCTGTGATTCTGTTGATTTTGATTCAAGCATTAAAAGTGTGTTTCCTGATAAATAAATTGCATTGAAGAAATTCAAACCAATAGCCAACACTAATACAAGTGATCAGTATTGATCGTGTTCAATGCCTCCGACTCAAAACATCAGTGGATCCAGAACTTGTGTTGCTGTTCAGTCAGATTAAGTTTTTGTTCAGGTGTGATTTTATTCTTTATTTGAATCCTTTGAGTCAGGATTGATGGTTTGATGCTTCTTATCGGTAAAAACGACCAAAAGACAAACCCACGTATCAATTATTATCAACTACTGACGACTGATTAAACGAGCAAAATCTGCAAAATGTTCAAGCATTCATGTCACAAAACCTCGTCTGTAACTGAATCAGCCCACAGTCGATCTATTTGTGTTGGTTGTAGAAGTTTCTTTTGTGTTAAAGGTGAAGCCGGAATTAAACTGGACTTTTTATTTATTTGGTGACACAGTAGAAATGTTTTGATGCGATCCACCGATATATGAACACAACTGATCTACGAGTCCAGCTCTGGTTTCAGGTTGTGTGTTGACTTTCTGTTCCCCTCAGATTTAACCATTTAGCTCCAACTTTTAGAAAAGTTTCGGGAAATTCTAGAAAAATCTACACTACAGTGTAAAAGCACTTAAAATTACAGTTTTACTGCATTCAAATCTACAAAAATTATTATTTTATTACCATTTTATTTTACATTTTACAGACATGTGCCATTGTTTTTCTTGTCTTTTCATTTTTTTCTTAATTTTTGAACGTTACTTATACTGTTCGAATATTTTTCTGCAAAATTTTCACAGTTCAATAGAATTTTTTTTGTTATTATTTTGTTGTTCCAGTGTGGTTGTGTTTCACATCCACCACTTACTGTAAAGTCAGAGCAGTGAATAAAATCATGTTTCAGTGGGAACCTGCTGAAGGTAACAGTTTCAAAGGTATCTAGACTGGTTAAATAAATATGTTATTTAAATGATATTTAAATGAAGGTGTTTGAATCACATTCATCTACAGAAAAAAGCTCTGAAGTTTGTTCCTTCAGTGAATCTTCACATCAGGAAATTTAGATGACGGAAGAAGGAAGCAGTCAAGTTGCCATTCACAGTCATTTCTCATAAAATTCTCATTTAGTTTGACTCTTTCCTCCTTAAAGTGTGGCATTTTTATGAATGAATGGAAAATCCTGCACAGAACTGACTTATTTGTTCCAAAGACTGATGACATGCTGGAAGAAAACCTCCTACTTTAACTACAACTGTCCAGTTTTTATACTTTTTTTTTGTTAAGAATAAGGAGGACCTGCGGCCACACTTACCTCTGACGCACAGCAGCGACATCGCAGCGGGGTTTCGTGCAACAGTTTCCCCAGAAGCCGAGCAGCCTTCAGGAGTTTGCAGCAGGAGCCTGTTGCACGGCGGCGCTCATTCAGCTGCTGCGTAAAGACGCTCCATCGCTCCTTAGAATGAAAAAAAGAAATAAAAAACACCAAAAGAAGCGCAGAGACGTGAAGCAGGTGGACGGTCCGGTGTCCTGAGGGCTTACAGGGATGACTGTCACCGACACACACCGACTGACTACCGGCTGAAATCCGGTGGAGCGGGGCGGCTCTTATGCCGCGTTCACGGACGTTCAATCAAGCTGGGAAATTGGAGGTTCGGCTTACAGAGCAGACTCGACTTGGACAGAACGCTTGACAGCAAACACCTGTCGTGCCAAAAAGGGTTCTCCTGCCAAAAAAACTGATTAGTGTCCGCGTTTCTTGTTAAAGCTGCAGGTTATAAACGTCTACAGCAGCTTTTATCTGGATCATAATGCGCAAATACAGAAAAGTTTATGTTCATGGCACTAAATTACTGTGAACAAAAAAATGCGTTTGTAGGCAATGCTGTTGTATTATTTCCTATGTTTGTATATGTTTATGTACAGTTGAAACCAGAAATTTAGATGCACTGTACAAAAATAAAAAGAGTCTTTTTTCCTCACTGACATTAAATCAGACTAAACTTCTGACTTTGAAGACAATAATTTTTTAAAAAACCTAGAAAAAAATTTTTTTTTTAAAAATCTCTCTTATTATTCTGGTATTTAGCAAATAGAAATAATTTTTGTAATCCTAATTGACCTAAAACAGGAAAAGTTTTGTCTGATTTAATGTCTGACAGTGAGAGAAAAAAAGAATATGTGTCTTTTATATAGTGTATGTAAACTTATGGTTTACATAAATGCAATTATTCTATCCAAATCATAGTTTAAAATATAACTAAATTATGTTGATGCATTCATAATATTTCAGCCATAATGTAGGAGCTGCAGTCACTCTTTGGCAAGTTGAAAACTGCTATATTGTTTTTTAAAAGCCATTTCACTTTGAAAAAACAACTGGACTGGTCATAAACTACACCGTAAAACAATATTTACAGTTTGTTGTGATGTTACTTGCTAAGAAAATGCAATTTGCAGCATTTGAGGTGACGCTTATTGGAACAACAGTTAGTTATTTTATCATGATTTTATTTACTGACTGCAGCCTTGTCTGTGCATTTCGCTTTTTTAAGAATACGTTCTTCACCCCTGTTGTGCTTTTTCCAAACTGGCCCTTTGGTTTGTGTTTGTTCTCACCTGTGGATGGGTTGTATTTGCTCGTTAAGTTGGTCAGTGAACAGCGCAGAAAAGGATTATTCCATCAACAAACAGTAACTTGAGCTTCGCCCTGTTTCAGCTGCCTGACCACTAATCTCTCTCCTCATCAGCCTGTTTGGTTAAAGGTTTACAGTGCGTTTCCTCATTCCTGCCTCTTTGATTTTAACTTCAAGCAATAAATCTACAACATTTTCCTCATGTGTGATTCCACATTTTGCTTCTTACCTTTAATGTCAAACTGATCTGGCTCTGTTTGTTGGTCTGACCTACGAGTTGAAGGTGTTTGTTTAAACCTTGTGCACATAAACGGATCTTTTCTTCCCAGATGCAGGTTTCAGGGGATTGGATTAGAGGAGTGGCACTCGCTCTTTGTTTTTGCTTGAACTTTTGTTTCGTGCCTCGGCTTCAGGTTTGGGCCAGGGGTTTCCGTTTTGTCACAGATCTGTTGGGTTTGAAGGCTTTTCCCAACAGAGACTGAGTCATGGAAACGCTCAGTGCTCATGTGGGTAAAACAACGGAGCTGAAAAACATCCCCGACTCCAGTCTAGTCATGGTTTGCCCATTACTGCTCTGACCAATAATCCGTTTCTGCTGCACCCAAAAACCATTTGGACAGACGGTGAAACACCTCTACATGTGGTTTGAAGGAGTGATGTGGATGCAGGGAAGCTGGGATTTACATGAAAGGGTTTGTTTCGCCTAAAACTGTAACTGCATCGTCCCACTGAGCCAATATAACTCCTGCTCTTCTTCATGTTGTCAGATTGAATTTTGAAGTAATCAACTTGTCATACTTTGTCACAGGAGCATAAATCAGTCAGAAGCAGCTGATTCCACTACTCTTGTCATTTCTATTACCTTGTACGGTTCTAATCTGTGATCTTTTATTAAAGGTCTTATTATGCAGACAATCCAGCGATGGAGTGGAGAAGAAGAATTAGAATAAAACTTTATTAATCCCTTCGGTACAAGACCTCAGGGAAATTGCTACACCAAAAAACAACGCAACACCAACATAAAATCAACAACAAAACAGCAGCATTCAAAATTCAATCAAATCCAAATCAGAATTCAAATCAAATCAGCATTCAAATTCAGTGTACAATATACAGATACATGTAACATATTGCACAGTCTGGTGATAGTATGATAGCATCAACACCGCTGCAAACTTGACTTCCTTTCAGAGGTGGAAGCTTTTCCACACATGCTGCTCTTTGACTTTTCTTCACTCATCTCTGGTGTCCAGTAACCTGCTGATGGTGCAGCAGCTCCAAACATCACTGCTGCCTTCATTTGCAGCTCAGACTGTTTCCTTTTCATCACATTCTTCTCTTTTTTAACCTGATTATTAGCGAGAATATATACACATACTGGACTTGGGACAATCAAATGCATTTGAACTGAACAGGCTCTTGCTTGGTGTCACATTCATACATTGGCATCACCTTAGAGGATTTTGTTGTTGTTGTTGTTGTTCTACATTGTTTTTCAGAACCTGCAGTCACATTAATCTTGAGAGGAGATTAAATACAGACCACCATGAGTCCCCTGAAGACCTAATGGCCCAACAGGTGCCCAATATGACACCACAAAGCCCCAAATAAGGCCCATTACAGAACAAATCAAACACCTAAACCACTGGAAAACCAAACCAGATACACATTCTGCAAGGAAATCAATAAATCCCACATTTCCTCTGACTGACCTGATTGGCAAGTGGGTCCAAATGTAGTTACCCCGCAAGACACAAGAAGGGTCACTCCATGAGAATAAGATTTACCATCTAGCATAAAGTCTTGCTGGCATAAGTGCATCTAATTATCAATAAATATATAAAAAAAGGCATGAAAATTTTTGGGGAAAAAATCCCACTCTTTCAACAAAACTACACATTTTGGTCATAGTTATTTTACGTTCATGTGCTGCTGCTGATGATTCCCAAATAAATGACACAAAACTACATGATTCATCTCCTCTTCTCAATCAGATATAAAAGTTGAATGAAAATAACTATTTTTGTGAGGAAATGCTTCAAAATAAAATGTATTCTATGTTTGTATTATTATTGTTGTGACATTCAACTACATGTGGTTCAGAAAATATCACGAGTTGACTTCAGAAATATTAATTACAATCAAACCAAACCAAAGTGATGTGGCTCCCAGAAGACAGACCGTGGTTGGAGCTGGACTAAGTTACCTGTGTGAGGCCTGCACAGGTGGAGCCACTCCAGCCTGATGGTCCTCCAGCAGCAGGAAGCAGCTCAGACAGCAGGAAGGGGCGGAGCCACGACACCATGTATTCACTAAAGCTTTATTTCAGCTCTAAATACACTGAGGCCGAATTTACAATGATAAATGATCTGCATTTGTATTGCACTTTTCTACCTTAGTCATACTCAAAGCGCTTTACAGTGTGTTTCTCATTCAATGGTGACAAAGCTGCCATGTAAGGCACTTGCTTGGGAGCAACTTTGGGGTCAGGTTCTTTAACTGTGGGCCAGAGATTGAACCACAAACCTTGAGATTGGACGAGAACCACTCCACCACCTGAGCCACAGCCGCCCAGTGGCTATTACTACTATGTAGCCCAGTAGGACAATAAAAGATGTCGGCACATGGAGAAGAAACAAGATGTTGATATTTTTTGTTGGTTTTTAGTCGCATTTAATGCTTTTTTTAAATTCTCAAACTTTAACCTTAATGCTTGTTTTCCTCTTTTGCCGTGTTTTAATATTTTATTCAATTTTAATCTCTTTTACAAATGGATTTTACTGTTTGCACTTGTTTTTTAATAGACTTGATTTGATTTGATGAAATACTAGAAGACAAATTTACTGAAATATTAAAACCATTAATTGGAGTGTTTGGATATTGAAGCAAAGGAGGCGACTAAAACAAGAGCAGCTGGACATAAAATAAGATCAAATTGAAACTCTGAATCACCTAAAACAATACAAGTAAGTTAATTAGTTAAAGACTTATTATAATTTATATTTTTGCCATAAAAATACAGTTACATAAAAGTGTTCTTAAAGTTAACACATCACTAGTTTCTGGTCCAATTTTTGTTTTGTTTTTTTACGATTGATCCCACATTTATTGAATTTCCCTTCTGGGACAAATAAAGTATTTTTCATTTCATTCATGCCATTTTTTGTCAACAATATAAACATATTAAAAAAAATCTTACAAAGTCAATAAATAAATGCATAAACATAACAATTAGACAAAGTAAGGATGTAAATTAGACTTGTCTGCACTGTTAAACGTGTATCTGAGCTATAGATGAAGTAAAACACTGTTTCAAACAGATCTCAATTATTATTTTTCTGCATTGATGACGGCTGTTTAGTGATGTGGATTCTGTCAACTTCAAATTACATGTTTTCCTTTTAAACTAGTATTCTGAATGTCTTTTCACATTTGTGCTGTTCACATTTCTACAGATTTTTCTGCTGCAACTCAGTTTTCTATAAGTCTACCTTTGGATAAAGTAAAAACTAGAAACTTGAAACGAAGTTGCAGCAAAGCTCATTTGAAAGACATCAAATGATTCAAGTACATTCAACTTAAAGCAGTGATGCTAATTTCACTTGTTATCTTAATTTGGACAAACGTGCCACCAACTGAAGCAATTCAATCCTTTTTTCAGTGTTTTCATGAAGCACATCTCGACAGGAGCAGATGTTTGCTGGTAAAATCAAACACACTTAACCTACATCTCATGGATCTGCACAGATTGTGAATAACATTGTTGATGCAGAGCTGCCTGCTCGGCCTGCAGAGCCTTTCTGAGCTGCTGCTGAGTTGATGGTGGCGTCGCACTTCACTGATCACAGGTGATCTTTGGCGGCCGGCGGCGTCATGGTGTCTCCTCTGTAGTCGAGCTGTAGTGGAATGACTCACATTCAAACCTGCAGCTTTTGCAGCCAGGTTGTAACCCTCCAGCAGTCTGGGCTTTTTGTGTTTATCGTGATGTTGTGGTTTTTATAGGGATCAGTTTTGTGGAGCGATCAGGGACCTGATTGTTGTTTAGCTGAACACAGGACGTGATTCAATGTTTACTGTAGCCACTATAAAAGTCATTGAAGCACAACAATGACCACATTAGTTTTTTTTTTCCACTCCCAATAGTCCATTGCACCATTTAGACGAATTTCAACTTTTTAAATTTATCAATAATCCTGTACTATGAGTGAAAAATATGAGGCGCATTTTGCTTTTTTCCATGAATGTAGTGTACGTATTTTCATTTGTGTGAAATTAAAATAATGTTCATTGACTAAAATATTGAGTTACAAAGATCATGTATGTACAGTCATCCTTAAATGTATTCATACCCTCCCATTAAAGATGGAAAAAACAGCTGTCACTTAAATAGGTTGAAATTGACAAAAGTAATATTACATTTTTTTAAATTTTTTTTTTAAAGAAAAAAAATAAAAGAAAATCATGAATTTGGGACAGTTTTGTTGTTTTTTTTTATATTATTCTTGTCAACCACAATTCAAAAGCAACGTCTTATTTCACTAAATTATCATTTAGCGACTTTTTTATTTATTATTACTTTTTTCAGTTTCTAGTTATTTTAGTGACTATTGTGAAGTTTTTGCTTCTTTTCTGTCTTGTGTTTAACATCTTTTACTGCTGACATAGCGTTTTCTTCTTAACATCCATCCATTATCTATACACCGCTCAATCCTCACTAGGGTCGCGGGGGGGCGACCTAGGGCGAAGGCAGGAGACACCCTGGACAGGTCACCAGCCCATCACAGGGCCACACTCAGAGACAGACAACCAAGCACACTCACATTCACACCGACGGACAATTTAGAATCACCAATTAACCTCAACATGTTTTTGGACTGTGTGGGAGGAAGCCGGAGAACCCGGAGAGAACCCACGCTGCATGGGGAGAACATGCAAACTCCACGCAGAAAGATTCCGGTGCCCCCACCGGGACGCGAACCGGCGACCTTCTTGCTGTGAGGCAACAGTGCTACCAACTGTGCCACCCTGCAGCCCTTCTTCTTAACATTTATGTAAAATTTTGAAAAAGTTGGCGCTTGCGTGGCTTCAAAGTCTTGTACAGTTAGATCACAGCCTGACGGACCACAGATGTGTTTCAGGAACCTGAGAATCACTTTGTAGATATTTTCACCTCTTTACTTGACTAATAGCTTGAATGAACTTCATAGTGATTGTAAATTGTTCAACTTGTATGATTGACCCAGCCTTGTCATATGATGTGTTGGTGCAGTAGTAGCAGAAACACTGTTAATATAACTTAACCTTGTAACTTAAAATGTATATTAGTTCTTCTATGGAATCACTCTGAGGCTTCACTGTCAATTTATTAAACAAGTGCAGATTAGTTTCCTGCTGCCCAACACCACCTCTGCAACAAACATTGCATTCATTATGCTACCAACCATATTTCACCCAGATGTGCAAATACATATCTATTCATACAATAAACCCAGGGTTATAATTGCTTATTTTCATGTTAATCACTTTACAGATTGCTGTATAGCCATCTAAATGAAGCAAATAGCACCATTTTTGCTTTTGCATTCATCACTGTGGTCATCTTGAAGCAGCTCAACTCTAGGACAGTCTATGGTGCCATCTAGTGGTAGAAAACAAGCAATTCACACTGGCTCACGAGAAGCAGACAAAACCAATGTGCAATCTGAGTAAAGAAGTTGAGAAACATGAAATGCATCTGGACAGGCTTTGAGGAGTCACATGTTGAAGCCTTCACCCTCCAGATGGCACAAAATACAGGGATTCCTTGGAAGAATGGCATTCCATCCCCACCAGTGAACTTGATTTGCAGAGATTGTAGTCAAAAGCATTCCTTTATTGCTGGTAGATACTTCCATTGGGGACAAGTAAAAAAAATTGACAGCAATTATGAGTAGTATTTTGCAGCTAAAGAGCCAAAAAAAACAAAAAACAAATAGAGACCAAAACCTGAACTAGAAGACAAATGTGTTTAAATTAACATTGCCAACACTTAAGGTCTGCTGGATTTGTAAGTTACAATCAGTCTAACAAACTGTCTTTGCCAAAATTCATGCAACTTCTATTCCCGTTAATTAGATCATGCTTTCATATAGAGCATTTCTCCACTACATGTGTAGTTATCCGCATGCAAGGTCATTTTAGTATTTAGAAAACATAAGTGAAGACATTTTACCAGTCAGTGATACATTGAACTGCAGTGAAAGGGCCTCAGTGAGTTAAAGCATCTGATGAAGAAAAAAAGACTTTCATGTGTTCAGGAAAGCTTGGCGTTTGTCGCCCGAGTTAAGTTTGTTCAAGACAAACTGCTCCTTACCTGTAAAGCCAAGATGCCAGCAAAGACCAAAAGCTGCAGTCGAGATGAATCATTTACAGCCACCTTTAGTCGGAACTCAAACACTAACATTCTGCTAAAGACTGCAGTTTTCCTGAAGTAGGTGCCATCCAGTGATGGCATCAACCATTTAACTGAGAAGACAAGTTTGACTTTACCATGGTTGTCACTGATTGCAATCTGAAAATTTAACTAGAGGAATTTAAAAAAAAAAAAAAAAAAATACATAGTCCAAACTCATGTAGGCATTGCACTTTATTTCTCAGAAGATAAATTCCAACTGTTTCCAAGCAGTTGAAGATGTACCTCCTGATGTGTCAGGCCTGAAATGACAAAGAATGTAATTAGCCACATTGACAAGTGGTGGACAAAGCAGTAAGCAGCAAACGAGGGTACGAGCCAGACTTACCCCAGATCGAGCATCCCCCAAGCTTTAGTTACGTCTGTAGCCAAAGTGGCTGGATGGCCCTTGAGGCAGGGAAGTGGGATAAAAACCAGCATTACTGCCTGACTGGTACCGCATCAGCTGGTGCTGGTAGGGTGACTGGTAGGGTATCGCTTGGGGCTTTTGCTTGGAAGCGTGCTGGTATGGTGTCCCTTGAGGCTTGGAAGGGTGCTGGTAGGGTGGCCCTTGAGGCTTAGGCTGGGGAGGGTGCTGGTAGGGTGGCCCCTGTGGCTTTGGCTGGGGAGGGTGCTGGTAGGGTGGCCCTTGTGGCTTAGGCTGGGGAGGGTGCTGGTAGGGTGGCCCTTGTGGCTTAGGCTGGGGAGGGTGCGGGTAGGGTGGCCCTTGTGGCTTAGGCTGGGGAGGGTGC
>NW_007578337.1:243485-247780 GCF_000690725.1 Stegastes partitus
TTAGGCTGGGGACCGTGCTGGTAGGGTGGCCCTTGTGGATTAGGCTGGGGACCGTGCTGGTAGGGTGGCCCTTGTGGCTTAGGCTGGGGAAGGTGCTGGTAGGGTGGTCCTTGAGGCTTAGGCTGAGGAGGGTGCTGGTAGACTTCTCCTTGGGGGATGGGTTGCAAGGGGTGCTGATAGATTGGCCCTTGTGGCTTAGGCTCAGAAGGTGGCTGGTAGGTTGGCCCTTGGGGTTTAGGCTGGGAAGGGTAGGGCAGCACTTGTAGTGGGGGCTGGGGCTGGTAGCGTAGTGGCTTTGTCTGGGCCTGGTAGCGTGGAGGCTGAGGCTTGAAGTGGGGCTGGTAGCGTGGCACATTTTGCTGAGGATGGTAACGGGGGTGGTAGCGCATCATCTGGGGTTTATAGTGGTAGCGTGGCACCTGGGACTGGGGTTGAGGTTTGTAGCTGGGAGACTGAGGCTGGGGCTTGTTGCTGGGATCCTGAGGCTGGGGCTTGTAGATGGGGTCCTGTGGCTGGGGCTTGTAGGTGGGATCCTGGGGCTTATAGCTGGGATCCTGTGGCTTGTAGCCAGGATCCTGTGGCTTGTAGCCAGGATCCTGGGGCTTGTAGCCAGGAACCTGGGGCTGGGAGAGTACCCCCCGGGGCTGGTAGTTTGAAGTCCGCTGGGGTTTATTGGTGTCAAGACCCGCAAAGCCATGGTTGGTAGCTGAAAACAAATACAAATTGACAAACAAAATTGCATCAATCATCCCTTGTAAAAAGTAGAAATACAGATTTTAAAAAATATTATGCCGTTGTCTTACATTTAATACTTGCTTGAAGCTCTCCAACAAAGAACAGCCATGGCAGTACAACACTAGAAAAAGAATCATGTTTAAACACTGCACTTTTTCACCTCAAATGAACAAAGTCATTACATGAAAGAATAATTTCAAAAGTACCACAAAAGAAGTGTCATGGCTTCAACCAAAGTTGCGACCAAGTGTAAGCTGAGAAGTATCTTCTGCTGACGCAACACGACCACAACTGTGCATTCCTTCCTCAGTGGTGCAGTTGCAGAAAAGTTCAAGAGCATTAATTTACCTTGCCGTGGCAGCCAATCAAAGCCTTTCTCCCTAACTAACTGACTGGAAACAGGTGATGTCAATGGAAGTGGCGGTGTCTCCACACACCTGGGTCCAATGTGTCCAATGACACAATGACAGCACGGTTTGTTTTGTTTGTCACGTTGGCCTCCAGTGCTGATTTCTATACATTGTATTTTCTTTTCTTTGGTAAATGGTTTGCTTCTTCTATCTGTCAGCTCATGCTGTCTTGTTAACTTGTCTGAGCCTTTAAACCAATTTGTGACATTTTCTTTTAAGTGCAGCACTGCAGTGGGATGTTTTGTTTTATGTCAAGAGTGAAATGGCCTGCACTTTCCCCTGTCTTGTAAAATTTAAGATGAGAACTAGAAAAACCATACATAATTTATTTATTTTTTGATTGAAACTAGAAGTCTCTATTAAAAACCTGTGTTTTTGTTTTTGTTTTTTAGAGATGCTAATATGTCTTTAACAACTTTTGACAGTAAACTTATTCTTTTTACTGTATTTAAATCAATAAAGATATCACTATTTTCCAGATATTTGCTGTTATTTAAAAGAAAAATTATCATTTTAATTGATATCTGACTAACTTCCCTGCTTTGATAAATTACAAATTTATCTATCTATTAAAATCACAGAAAAAAATTAATAATTTACACACCGACTATTAAAAAACAGGCCAAAAGTGTAGATGATGTCCGCATCAAGAATCAGTACTTTTACAAATAGTCATTCATTCTTTGAGAATGTTGTGTAACTGTAAAATTACAGATTTATTGTATTTAAAAATGCTAAAAGAAAAAAAAAAGATATTTGCCATTGTTTTCACAGGTTTTAACTGTATTCTGTATTCTTAACACAGTTTTGACTCTGATCAACTAATAAATGAAAAAAGAATTACTGCATCAGCTGTTTATAGTTGATCAGAATGAACCAAGGGACAGTAGATAACAACAGGCCATTTGGTGGTGGCATGACATTTCTAGTTGAAATGTAAGAATAAATAAAAATGGAGAAATAGTTCATCTTCGGTGTCTCTAACGTGGTTAAAAATGTTCTTTTTTGATGCAATAACAGCAGACAGCCAGCAGATGGAGCTCAGCCTATACGAGGAGAGAAGAAGCTGCTTTCAAAAATAAAAATCACACTTGATTCTATTAGTTTCACTCTGTGGTAATGAGACAACCATCCAGTTCATATTTAGGACGATTATGAGTTAACTCCCTGAATCCCTTCTGCCTACAACTGGTTAAAATTATATTTATATCATCATCAAACTGAAAACAAAGACAGTTTGTGTAAAGCAGCTCTTCTTTATTATCTCTTTAAACATGCACACAGTTGCATTAATACACAACAGACAAAGTGTATTAAAATAAACATTTAATTGTCTGTTTTTCTTTTGCTACTTGTCTGAAATAAGACTTGTTATGAGAGGAAAATAGCCCCAAGGCTCAAAATTGATCAGTGCACGGGAGCGTTCTCAACATACTTACAATATTATATATATATATAATACTAACATAACAACCTTACATGTAAAGATTTAGAACTTATAGTATTAAACACTGAACCAAATTACCCGACGAGCGGGGAAAAAAAAGGGTGAATACAATAAAATAATATACTTGCAAAATTGCAATACAAATGAAGAGCTAACTAGAGAATAAAACGTGAGATAAAAGAGAAAGCAGAGGTCACAGTGCAGTTGGAGATATTAACAAAACAGAAAAGTCTTCAGTCTTTGTTTAAATGAGCTGAGTGGCAACAGATCTGCAGGTTTCTGGTGGTTTACTCAACGTATGTGATGCATAAAAATTCCTCCCGAAGAGTCTTTGACAGGACAAAAACAAGCAAATATGCAACAAAATGTTGTGTGTGAAGAAAAGCAACGTGTTTTCTTCACAATGCAGACAAGCTGGTTTGTCTGAAAGTCCAACACACTCTCTGCATCTACTGAATCTGGCCTCTGAACGTCTGTTAAAGCTGTTTTTCATGTGCAGTTGTCCTCAGATGTATTCATATCCTTCCATTAAAGTAAAGGCAAAACTCACAGTAGTCACTCTACGGAAGAGGATTAGGGCCACTGAAGAAAAAAATAATACAATTCTGAGATTAAAGTCAGACTTTTCTGACTTTTTCCCAGAACATTAAAAAAAAAATTTAAAAAAAAACAAACTATTCTGGGAGATTTTTTTTTTTCAATCTCTGAAAAAAAGTCAAAATTATGAGATTAAAGTCAGAATTCTGAGATTAAAGTCAGACTTTTTTCCACAACATTAAAAAAAAAATAAAAAAAATAAAAAAATTCCGGGACATTTTTTTTTTCATTTTCTGAAATTAAAGTCAGAATTCTGACTTTAATCTTAGAATTCTGACCTTTTTCTCAAATTTTTCTTTTTTTTCTCCAGTGGCCCTAATCCTCTTCCGTACCACTCAAATAACTAGAAATTGAAAAAAGTTTGTTTCTCCTTCTTTAACAGGAGGATATGAATACATCTGAGGACGACTGTATGTTTTATGTTCCTGCTCTGCAATAATCTGTTGCAGCATTAACTTTATATTCTTCACTGCTTCCTTATCGATGCAGTTTCTCCCACAGGGAACATAACCGTTGCATGAGAGCGACTCCGTGTTCGGCTGAACTGCTGACTGTCAGCAGCACTGAGAGGAGGCCGTCCAGGAACTTCTTCCTGTCAGGTTACGTGAGATAAATGGAGTCACAATGAGCTCAGAATGCAGTGAAGTGAACATTACGTACGGTTAGAGCTGCTGCTGCTCTGGATGCTGACTCTAGACCCACACAATGTGATGAGCTCATGTGTTTGGCTCCGGGTCAAACTGCAGCTCGCTGAAAGCAGAGGGGCAAAGATTTGAAGTATGATTTGACACCAACAAAAGCTGCATGTGAGCTGCAGATTCTTAAAGACTGATGTTGATCCACCTCAGTGTGAAAGTCTGAAAGCTGTCTGGTTCACTGCTGAGGCCTCCTGACCTCCACATGCAGCCCATAATAATCAGTATTGTAATGATCACCAGTAGTAAATCTCAAATAAACAGTGTCACAGGGCGTAAGAGTTGCAGCTAAAGTATGTTTCTGTAAAATGTCACCACTGAAAATGACTTTAATTATGCAAAATATCTCTGATTTAGCAAATGAATCGACATAAAACATTGTGTTTTTTTCCCTGTTGTCACATTTTACAT
>NW_007578337.1:249159-256330 GCF_000690725.1 Stegastes partitus
ACCAGCTGTCCCTGCTGCTGCCTGCTTGTATAATCCTGTGGACCGGGACCGGGCGGTGACCTCAGGCTGACGTGCCGCCGCCGCCCTGCCCATCCTGGATGCGCCGCCGCTGTCTGCCCCGCAGTCTCCCTCAGACAACAGTAGCGGCGCACGGCGGACACTAGCAGCCCAGCGGCCCGCTCGGAACACGGACACACACACACGGATCCTCACGGACACCTGAAGACGACGACCTGCCGAGACAAGGTGAGACAAGGCGCGCGCGTGAAAACAGGGTTTTGGTGTGTTTGTGGAGAAACGCGGCTCCGCGCGGCAGCAGCACCGCGGCGGAGCTGGAAGACGATGCCAGGCTCGGTTCTAACGGCGGAGACACGGATGTATGTTGTGATTTTAGGTGATATTTGGTCTGTTTGTTGGATGTGGGGACGCTGCTCGCTGGGTGGAGGATGGTGATGCTGCTTGTGTTTTTATCGCAGTGGCACAAAGGCAGCTTCGACACCGCCGCTGCTTCGTGCTTCATCTGCGGGTTAAAGGCCGCAAACTGTGCGTTAGAACGCTCCGTGTGCTGAAGGAAGCGACGTGTGTGGGTTCAGGACGGACTGAGCTGCTGTATTGTTTTATCAGCAGCGGCCTGCAGCCCTGCTGATCAACGTATTGATCCCAAATTACTGGAAATATCACATGAAACGAGCAGCGTCAAGCTGGACAGGAGGAGACCAGCAGCTTCCGTCAGCGCTTTACAAAATAAAAGCATGGCTTCAGCTGGCCTAGCAGAGACACTCACTCACATTTGGGTGGTGCAGTGTCTCTTTATTGATTTATTTCCCCAGCAATAGTATTTTTTCGGGCTTTCACTCTTTAAATTTGAAATGCAGACCACATAGAAGCACATATACAGTATAATATTATTATTTATGTGACCCTGAGTCGCTTAAAAATCTGTCACAGTGATGATGTTGGGCTTTTTTTTATTGTTGCTAAAGCTCGTAAGATAATTGCAGTTTAAAATGCATAAGCCTGTAACATTCTCATGTCAGCTGCATCCAGCCGGCCTTTTGTTTCTTGTTTTGGCTACAGTTTGTGGTTCAGTGCTGCATTTTTTGTGTCACTTGTTTATTCAGAGTAGGTTTGATTCCTACAATATTTAAGAGTTTGTGCAATAAAATCACTAAATCCACCGCTGAACCTAAATGATACGCACTAAAATCTTTGAGCTGCTATAAAATACTTCCTGGTTGGTCAGATGTACTTGATCGTATTTGATTTATTGGGAGGTGGAACAAGCCAGAAGTTCTAATAATGATTATGTTGTCATCTGCAATGAGTTGATCAAATACTGAACGAGTCACGGAGCACAAACATCTTAGAATCTGATGTTTAAGTATCACGTGTCCAAACCGACAACCAAAGACGTTTGTTTATGTCACACTCAGAGGTTATTCAGAGAGTTTTACAGGCAAACCCAGAAAATTAAACATGTACAAATGACATTTATTAAATCGAAAACTGTACAAACAAGTTGAATCAAATGCACACAGATTTACAGAATAATTCAAACTGATCGACTAAAACAGTCTAAAAAGACGAGAAGAGAAAAATAAACGCATGTAAGAGATGAACTATACAATAAAATAGAAAATAAGTAAATGAAAATTAAATAAAGGTTAAGTGGGGAATAGAATTAGACAATTATTCTAAAACAGAATCATTTTTCTAGATACAAATGTTTAGACTCGACAACAACAGTTTGCATCGATCTTTTTGAGTTTTGACAACTTGAGGAACTGATGAAACTACGTTCAAACATCAAGACAGAGTTAAAAGAATGAGTCTTTCCTACAATCAGAGGTATTTTAAATGACAAACTACTTAATAATAATTAGCATAAATGCAAATTTTAAAGTTAAGTTTGAAAGTGTGAACTCACAACAAAAAAAACAAGATAAAAAAAATAGAACAACACGAAAAATATATTAAAAAAAAAAAAAACAAAAAAAATTAAAAATAAAATACACACAAAATAAAAAGGGGGAAAAAACAAAAAAAATAAAGTCGAAAACACTCATCAAAACATCATATTCACAAACTAAATCTAAATTTTTATCCTGTAACCATGAATTAAATGAAGTTCTGGTAAAATGTTGTCTGAATAATATCTTTTTTTAATTTATTTTGGCAACCTTTCCATCAATGTTTGATCATTTTCACATTTTACTGGCATCACCGCTCCTCTTTAAAGAGTCAAATTTAGACTTTTCACAATAAGATGCATTCAACCTGTTAGAAATTCTACTTTTCTCGTTTAAAACATGGTCGACGACATCCACTCTGCTGTCGATCGTGGAGGCAGATGGCTGCTCAGCCTGAGTCTGGGTCGGTTCCTGTTAACGGGAGGTTTTCCTCCAAACTGCTGCCAAGAGCTGCTCATGAGGGAACGGTGGGATTCCTGTCCTGCAAACTGGAAAGTCCTGACCTCTACTGTGTCAAACTGCAGCATGGTTTGGTGCTGCATGTACGACTTTTAATGAAGTGACGTGTAGCTTACGTTTGTGTGTAATCAAATAACGTCATTTAGTATTTTCAAAGAATTGTACATGCAACAGGCTGCTGAGTTTGTGGTTTTAAACTGCACCAGAAGACAAGAAGCAGCGCTAAAATGATCAAATCTGAGAATAAAATTAGTTTTTTCAACCATTTACTCGACATAATAGTCATTTTTGTTGATCAAGTTATTGGAAAAAACAGGAAAAAGCATTGATTTCTGTCATAAAGAAACAAAAAGGAAAGAGTCGGTGTAAAGGTGTCAAATCTATTTTCTTTTTACCCTGATTGCAAAATTAAAAGCAGGAATTTAGTGGTTTTCCTGCACAGAAGTATATGTGGCTAACAGGAAGATTTATCCAGTGTTTAAATAAAATCACCAGTGCTGAGAATAAATCAACTTTGTTAGTTGAGGTTTCATTTAATCAACATAATATACATTTTTGTTGATCTAATATCTGAAAAAAATACAAAATACAGAAATTTGTGTCTTGTAAAGTAACTTGAGGCAAAGTAATACAGGTTATTAATATTAAAAGCTATTTTCTTTTCACCCTGATTGCAAAACTAAAGCACTGACACGCCGTAATAAAGAGGTTTGAGACAGCTTTAGAGTAAAATCACCAGCGTCAAAATGACAAGAATCAAGAATAAATCACTTTTAAAATCGGGGTTTAATTTATTCAAGCTTAATATTATTTTTTTTAAATCAGATTATCAGAAACATTCATATTTTTCTGTCACATAAGGTCACAGTCTCTAGCTGAGCTGTTTGCAGATCGATCATGTGAAGTGTAGTCGCCTCCCAAAGGCCCACTCTGAGGCTTTTATTTTGAAGGCTGATGCTTCTTGTTACTTCCTCCCTGCTGCTGCTGCTGCTGCTGTCTTGAGCTGCATTACTTCACATGCAACATGGAGGAGATGCAGATCATTTGCTGACCTCAACAGCCATTAAAGCAGCAGTTTAAATGAATCCCCGTTGGGTGAACATCACCTGAACGTTCCTGTTCAGTCACATCTTCTCTGCTGTTCGGTCTCCAGTGATTTCTGCTGCGTCTTTCACACGACTGTTACGTAACAGCTCAGTTATTTTTGCACCAGTGTTTGTGCTCGTTAACCCTCGTAGGCGGTGAACTCGGCAGGTGGTCCACTTTCCCACCGACCTAAAGACGAAGCGATAATGTGAGGAGGGAGGCTCAGCGGGGCTCATCCTCCTGTTACATAAAGCGTTTGTTCTGCTCTCCACAACCTCAGTCTGATTCCTTCACAACTCGCAGTCAGCAGCTCAGAGCCTCGTTTTATCCTCACCTGATGTCTGGAGATGAGGAAACATGTTGCTGCTGCTCCTGTGAGACGATGGTTTTCTGACATTATCTTTATTATTAAGGCTTCAAGGATCCAGGAAGTCCTTGGATTTGCATGTGTATTTTTGCAGGGTTAAAACTTTAAGTTCATCAGGTTGACCTCCAGAGAGTCCGAGCCGTAGCTAGGTCACTGTATTAGTTAGATTATCCTCCATAACTATACATAACTCAGCTTAAATGTGTGTTCTAGTCACATAAAGTCACGTTTTAAGTCATTCTTGTTGGGTTTTAATCTCTTCTATGTAAACTATTCAGCTAAATTCACACCATGTATAACATTTACACTTGTGAGGTTAACCTGTTGCACCAATCTGTCACTTGAACTGACTTAAGACAACAGTTGCAGCAACAGTTGCCAACAAAAGTTAGTGGTCGCTGAGAATAACTTGAGTTCATCAGTTCAGGTTGGTAGCTGGTTTAAAAGTGGTCGAATCTTCCTGAAATATAACCCAAACATCCCTTTGTAATAACTGTATGGAAGAGAAATTAAAAATATTTTAGTCAGGGTTTGATTGACTATTGGACTGACTGATTATTGGGTCCAACATCCAACATTTGATCGACATTTTTAACCATTTTCTGCCATTTTGTCACCCACACATCTAATTAGTAATGTATTGTAGTTGGATAAAGTCATATTTTGTATGATTGTTGTTGGATTTTATTCATGATATGTAAATAAATGAGGTAAAATAACTCCATAGGTAACATTACAGCCAATCAGTGACTGGACTGAAGGTGGTGTTTACAGACACTTTTGCAAAAATAAAGTCGATTGTTGCGTTTGCTGTAGAAAAAGGGAGGCAGTTGAGAATAATTTTGAAAACGTGTGGTTTAGACGTGGTAGAATATGACTCGAAACAAATACTTTTTCCTGGAATATAACCCAAAAATTCCTTTGTAGTAACTGTACAGAATAGAAATACAGGCGTTGACTGATTACTGGGTCCAGTATCCGACATTTTAACAAACACTGATCGACATTTTTGACCATTTTCTGCCCAAACAGCTCATTAAGTATGCGTAAAGTCATATTTTGTATCATTCTTGTTGCGTTTAAATCATAATATGTAAACAAATGAAAACAAATCACATCATAAATAACATTACAGCCATTCTATAGACAAAACAACAATATAAATAAGACAATCAAACCATTAGAACAATAAACATTACTGTTAGCTGCAGCTTCACGGACCAGCCGCTCAAACTTCTACACCGACTACGACACATTCTCCTTTTTTCTTTATGTGACTCTCCATTAAAATAAATCAATTCATAGACTCTCATTGGGCTGTTTGTTTAATTACACGTCACATATAGTCACCTTTAAATAATCAGGAGTAAATGATGGAAAGCTTCTTTTAATTAAACATATAAAACATACATTTTGATACTAAGTTTCAAGTTATCAGTAAAAAACAACCACATAATTCGAGCTCTGATTTTAAAAGCTGATGCAGTTGTTTAAGAAGTCGCACAAAACCGAACCTCCTTCCTGCTGCAGTGAAGCAGAAAGTCACTGAGCTAAAGAGTTAGAAGTGAGCAACGTGAAGATGTGCAGGATTAAAGGTCACGGTCGTGATATTAATCAACACCTGGAGTCAAACAGAGTCATTAGTCTGAGTAAAGAAGTCAGTCTGGGGTTAAACAACGCCTGAGTCACTAAATATCAGAACTCCAGGTGCTAATTCATCGTCTTCAAGGCTGAAGGTCGTTAGAGAAGATTTACTTTGACGGCAAGTTAAAATGCAGCTTTATGTCTCATTTAAGGTTTAACTGCTGCAACAATTACATGAACGTAGGTAGTGGAGGAATAAAGTCATTTTCAAAACACTCTGGAGCTTCTGAAATGTGACGATTTGTTGCTTTTCTCTTATAATTAGAAATTAAAAATTCAACATATTTGGGATTTAGGGTTTTTTTTCCCGCTGGGTTTTGTTAAACTGCTGTCAGCATTTTTCTTTCTCTAAATCAGAGGATTAGTCGACTAATGAAGTCAAAATCTGCAGGATAATAAAATAAAGTGATGATTTACAACCTTCCCGTGCACTTTATATGCAAACTGTACCCAACAATTACTTTCATGATCATTACGTTTCTTGATACATTAATTGTTTTTATGGTTATTTGGTCTAAAAAATTTAACATAACGAATGTCAGCACTCAAGTAATTGTATTTAAATGAGTTGTTGTGTCCGAATCCTGCACAGGCGACAATTTAGAAGTTTAGAGTTTAGAAAAAAACACTTTTATTTCTCATTTAAAGCCTAAATTGAACGACTTCAACATGTCAATTAGCTGCTTCTTCAGTTGACATTTAGATAATTGAGGAATAAAATCATTTTACAATCAAAAAACTCCAAATATTCTCTAGTTTTTAGCTTCTGGAATGTGAGAATTTTCTGCTTTTCTCTGACATTTGCACATAAAATTGTCGTGCAAAAGTCAGTGACAGCCATACCCTAAACCCAACAGGAAGTCCGCCATTTTGGATTGTTCGTTTGTCCAGCCTGAGCTAACTCCTCCTCGGGGGTAAGTCACAGAGCGCTGACATTTGGGTAGCAGGTAGAAAACGCCTCGAAGATACAAAGTTATCAAAATCATGTGCAACGGTCAAAGGGCGTGGCCACGGAGGGCCTCTGATTCTTAATCCTTCGCCATGAAAGAGGAAGTACTGTGCAGCGCTTCAAAAGCAATGTCTGATTTTCACTGCTTAATTTTCAGAGATTTTTTTATTTATTATTACTTTTGTCAGATTCAAGTTATTTCTGTGACTGTTGTGGGTTTTTCTTTCATTAACCGAGTCGTACCAACAATGTTGTCCATGCGTGTCTAACGACCCTGTACCTGCTCCAATCTGCCTTAAACTTTACATCCTTGATCACAGTCCTGCCCTGATGAAACTCATATGCTAATATCCAGTCACAGTCATAGCGCCACCTGCTGGCAATAGGAAAGAACATGTTTTAAACTTTTATGTACTATTATTAGCCCGTCGACCATATTGACTTCAAATTTGTTGGAAAATGGTGAGTTTTTGTCAAACAGCGTGTCCGTAGCGGCCTCTGAACTTTGATGCTTTGCCATGAAAGAGCGAGTGCTGCCTCCCTGCCCTCTGCCTGCTGCTCTCTGCCTCAGTCACAATCCTCTGATTGTCATCATGCTTCTGTACATAGAACGAAACTGCAGTCAGAAGTTCCAACTTTTTAAAGGCTGAGTGAGGTTGTGAGTCACCTGTGTTGTTAGTGTGCTGTCTGTATAGG
>NW_007578337.1:256870-261843 GCF_000690725.1 Stegastes partitus
CAGCTTTAATTATCACTTAAATTCTTTGTATTTGTTTCGATTTTGGCCGCGATTTTGTCTAAAATAATACAAATCTCAAATATCAGCATTTAAGTTATCATATTCAGATGAGGCATTTTGTCCAAAACCCTTTAGAGAGACAATTTAGAAATGAAAAATTTAGCAAAATTCATGTTTATGTCTCATTTCGAGTCTTAATTTAACTGCTGAACCAATTTTTGCAATATACTGCTTCTTCAGGTAACACTGAAACCATGATTTAAGTCTTTAAAAAAAAAAAAATCCAAACATTCTCTGATTTTAGCTTCTCAAAAAAGGCCTTTTGCTGCTTTTCTGTTAAGATTAGTGTTGTATTTGGCACTGAGACTCTTGGTTGGACAAGTTTTGGGCATTTTAGTGTTTTTTTTTTCTTTTTCTAAATCATGCATGATGGAAATTAATGCAAAAAAGAACCGTCCTGTGACTATATATTAGACTCATCATTGATAATAACTTGTGTTATTGTTTAATTGCATGCTGTTTATTTCGATGTGCATGAATATTTAAGCTAAAATGATGAAAATCACAAACATCATTTTGCTTCTTTTAGTCCAAACCTTCACAAAGTGACAGTAAATGTTGATTAATCTTCTTATCAGTGACAGTAAGTAGCTGTGGTTATCTGCGTTTACAGCAGCGGTTCAGAGTGAAGAATCACATTTTTATGTTGTGACTGCTGAGCTAGTCGCGCTGGCAGCACAAGATTAAAGCCTCAGCGTCGCCGGTCGTGTTTCTAAAGCCGAGCTGATTCAGTGTGTCGGCGACAGGACGCCTCTCGCTGCTCAGCTGCTCTTCACCATCTTGGAATGTGTCTCTGTTACGTAAGCGGCCGGATGTGCATAGTTTCCCCGTGTAGCATCTCAGACTTGTGAAGCAAAGCAAGCTGCATGCAGATACGACGCAGGTTCTGTTGTGTTTGTATCTGAATAGTTTCAACACTCTGCAGCTTTAGTTTGGATTATTGTCCACAAACATATTCAAGGCATGCAGCACCCCTTTGTGTGGTCTTGTACTGTTCTATTCCCACTGAATCCATTAACAATGTCAATATCTGCAACTGTGACATCTGCTGTGCACATTTATTTGCAGCTTTATTTAGAGGAGAAAGGCAGGAAGGCCGCGTTCATCTTGATGCAAGTTGTTTAAAAATCCAATTCCAGCGTCGCAAACGGCAGCTGAACGTGACATTTAACCTCCGCTAACTTCTCGGCTGCCTCTGTGGAACGTTATATTGACGCTGCGGAACATTAATCTTCATTGCTCTCTCGGTTGTTGGTCTTTGCAGCCAGCTGAGCCCACATGCAGCCTCCTCAGGCCTTCGCTGGTTTGGCCTCCGTGTGAACCTCCTTGTGATTAGTGTCAGGACTCTGGGCTCCTTCAGGCGCCTATCAGGTGCTTCCACACCGAGGAGACGCTGTGGAGTTGGACTTTATTGAAAGGTGCCGTTGTTTTTAGCTGTAGTAGCTCCAGAGTTGACATTAAAACGTTCTGATTTTGTACATTGATGCATCAGTAATAATAATAATCCAATTAAAGGTGCAGTTATGTGTGAAAGGACTTGTAGTTTTCTACACTTTAGTTTATTTGAATGATGCTGCTTCTTTGCTGAGATGTTTCATTTTTCAAAAAGGGTGTCTGAAAATCTTGCTGCGTCTTTATTTTTAATTTTTTTTTAAAGATTATTATTCATTGTTGTTATTGTATTATTTTTTTTATATTTTATGATTTTTATATTTTATTATATGTTTTAATGTGTTGTTATTTATTTATTTATTCATTCATTCATTCATTTATTTATTTGCGTATCTTTGTTGTGATTCTGGGTTTGCTTTGGTTAAAGTCTCATGTTGTTAATGCTCCTACCTGTAGCCTTTCCCAAGTGTTGTAATATCGGCCGTTCATTCAAACTACTTCACTCCACTCTGACTGAATTAGCCGACGCCTCTTCAGGTGCGACCTCCACCGCTGTTGTAGAGATTTAACCCCAATCTGCAGGACGACACAGTCAAGGGCTGCACCCTGCTGTTAGGTATCAGCTGAAAAACCAATTAATGCATTTCACATACTATAATAGTAATAATAATAATAATAGTAGAAGGAAGGCAGCAAGTAGAGATTTCTACAAAATACATCCAGTTGAAACCGGACGTTTACATACACTGTATAAAAAGACCTTTTTTTCTCGCTGTCTGACATTAAATCAGACTAAACTTTTCCTGTTTCAGCTCAGTCAGGATCACCAACATTATTTCTATTTGCTAAATGCCAGAATAATGAGAGAGAGAGTTTTATTACTTTCTTCAAAGTAAGAAGTTTCCATCCATCTCCTCAGTATCTGGTAGCGTTGCCTTTAAACTCTATGACTTGGGTCAAACGTTCTGGGTTTCCTTCCACAAGCTTCTCACAACAGTCTGATGAATTCTGGCCCATTCCTCCTGACAGAACTGGTGGAACTGAGTCAGGTTTGTTGGTCTCCTTGCTCCACTAATGTTCTCCAGGATGGAGATCAGGACTTTGTGATGTCCACTCCACAACACTGACTTTATTGTCCTGAAGCCTCTCTGTAGCTAATCTGGAGCTATGCTGAGGGTCATTGTCCATCTGAAGACCCATTTGTGTCCAAGCTTTAACTTCCTGCTGATGTCTTGAGATGTTGCTTCAACATTTCCTCATAATGTTCTTTCCTCATGATTCCATCTATTCTGTGAAGTGCACCAGTCCCTCCTGCAGCAGAACACCCCCACAACATGATGCTGCCACCCCCGTGCTTCACAGTTGGGATGCTGTTCTCAGGCTTCAAGCTTCCCCCTTTTTCCTCCAAATGTACCGATGGTCATTAAGGCCAAGCAGTTCAGTTTTAGTTCCATCAGACCACAGGACATGTCTCCACAAATGAAGCTCTTTGTCCCTGTGTGCATTTACAAACTGTAATCTGGCTTTTTTTGTTTCTTTTAATATAAAAAATGATCTTATTTAAAGTCTAAATTTAGCCGCTGAAACATTTCAATTCGTCACTTTTTTACTTAACTTACTTTTTACAAAACACAAATTTAGATAAACAAGGAATTAAGTCATTTTTAAAGCAAAAAGTTTCAGTTTCTCAAATATGAGGATCTGCTGCTTGTAATATAATTAGGAAATTAAAAATGATTATCTTTGGGATTTAGATTTTTGTTTCACCAAAACAGTTAAGAGATTAGCTTGAGCTCTGTTAACCTGCTGTTGGTGTTTTTCTTTTTATAAATCAAAGGATTATTTAATCAATATAGCAAAAAAAACCTGCATGATGGGCAATAATCCAAAATAAATCAAGATTTGTATACGCATGTAGCCAACAACTACTTTGATTATCATTTGATTTTTGAGCTTTTTCCAATTTGTAGTGCTAAAATACTTCATGACTGCAGCCATTTTGCGAGGCATTGTAACGTCGAACCCGACTGTCGCTTTGTGTTTCTTTTTTTTAATGTTTCTCGAGAAGCTCTTGTCCAACCGGCCTCAAACTCGACACTGCACATCCTCGGGTTCGCGGCAACACAGCCACCAAGTGTGAACGATATCGGACAAAGAACTGTCAAGAAAAGCGAAGAACAGACACACACACACACATAGACACAAACAGACTCCTTCCTTTTTATAATTGGATGTGAATATTTCCTCCACGGCCGACTGTGTGAGTCAAAGTGTGAAGACGAGGCTGTAATTTGTGGAAGGAAAATAACTCAGTGCAGCTTTCCTTTGTGAACTTTCAGATGTTTGCCCCGCAGCTCGTTAGCTTGCTCCTCTAATGTGTGTCGGCCCGCGACGCTTCACCGGTTTAAAGTCACCCAGACGGCTGTTTGGCGGAGCCGCGAGTCTTTCTGTGTGTGTTTTTATTGCTGAAGCAGATGAATGCTGGCCGGCCTGCTTTGTGTTTCACGCTCATTTGTCTGACTGTGAAAGAGCACCGAGAGCTGCCGGGACTCTGCCGATGCACCGACGGGCGTTTCTGTGCAAATATGGACGATGCAGGAGAGGCCATTAAACTCCTAAACAACGACAAGCAATGCGCTGAAGTTCAGAGCCAGTTTCAGGATTTAAATTAAAGCTGAATGTTGTAATAACAGGAATCCTTCTTGCCTTTGAGTTCGGCTGAACGCATCAGTGGCTCCTTATAATTTGACTTTCTGCTGCCTTTGCACTTCCACAGCAGAGACAGAAAACATCAGACTCCTTAAAGGGATAAAGGTTGTCAGCGTTGACCTTTTGAGTTTGTGCTGATTAATCAGCTACCCTTTAAAACAAATTATGTTCGGCAGCAGTTTGCATCAGATAATGTTCAACCAACAAGCCACCGTGTGTCAAATTACACCAATAAACTGTGTTTAAATTACAGTTTTAACCATTTTTTAAACTGTCAGGGCATGTTTAGAGAGATAATAAATCCTAAAGAAAATAAGTTATCAAGCGAATTTCTTTAAGTTACCTCAACTTGAATTTGGTTTAAATCAACTAAAGCAGAAATTTGAGTTCAAATTACACCAGATATAGCACTGATGCAACGTTATGTGCAACTGAATCAATAAAGTAGACTTTTTAAAATCTTGCAAACATGCATTTAAGCTCATTTACAATGCAAAAGCCACATAAAATGTTGACCAAATGCCACAATATGTAGTTGCATTTCTGAGAAGGTGCAAATCAAACTACAGGAATATAAATCAAGTTTAACCCTAACTGTAAAAAAAAAAAACAAAAAAAAAAGAAATGTAATATTTTTACCAGTTTTTAGTTGTAATTTTCATGAACAGTTTTTCTTGTTTCTGTAAAGTATAGATAATAACATGTAAAATCTCAGGTAAAAGGTCTTAATTGACATGTTAACTATATAAAACAGGCCCAAACGGTACAAAAATCTGTATTTTTTTGCAAATGGTAGTTTAATTATTTTTTGT
>NW_007578337.1:262443-288273 GCF_000690725.1 Stegastes partitus
TCCAGCTGCTCTTAGTTTTACTGCAGTGCCTCCTGCTGCTGAAGTAATTACACAGAAAGGTCCCTCAACAGCCCAAATTTTTTACTTTCTTTTGTAAATTAATGTAAAGGTAAAGCCGGGATGCAACACTGACCCGACCAAAACGTTTTCTCTTCCGAACACGCTGACACAGATCGAGCTCTGAATTCTGCTGTGGCCACGAAACACCGAAAGCAAAGCGGGAATTGTTGGGGGTGAAAGCGTTTAGAGTCGGTCACGGCTGGAGGGGGGAGGAGAGGGAGGCAGAAGTGGGTAAAGGTGAGATGTGTTACACTGCAGTGGATGGAAAAGGAGCCGAGGATTTAGTAGAGCCGATGTGGGGGGGATGGGAGGAATAATGGATGGAAAAGAGACCGAGAGGTGATGTGGAGCTGGACCAGAGAAAGAGGAGAGGACTGGGAAGGACAACGTCAGCGCAGAAGGCAATGACAGATGCTTCTTTTAAAGCTAGAAGCTGTTTTGTATTTGCATCTTTACGTCGCATGTGTGTGTGTGTTTTATTGTAGGTCAGAGGAATCCTGGATGTGCAGCTGTGTTAACGTTGTCCTCTAAATTTGACCCTTCCTGTTTATGTAGATCAACGTAGAGCCAAACTCGATGTGAGGCCTGGAATTCAACATGTACACAATTTTTCAAATTTTAGAGCAACACCGATGAAGCGATGATGTTAGCAGCCGCCTAAATCTGAGTTGTCAGAGCAGAAAAGCAAGTAATGCAATTCATAATGCATCAGCTCGGTTTAGCTGCTTCGGTTGCTGTCACGGTTTACTGGGTGGCTAATTTCCCACCGTGACAAGGCAACATGTCTGCTGTAAAAAATATCTGAGGCCCTAAAACGTCCATAGTTAGTGATTTTCTGACCGTGGTTTTGTAGAAATAGCTGTAAATTTTAATGTTTTCTCACTATTATGTTAATTAACTTGTTGAAGGAGGTCTGACTGCACCTCAGTAGCATTTAGCTGTAGGGGGACAAAAATGCTCTGGTTTGTTTGTATGTCTTCAAACCAACCACAATGATCTTAAGCAGAGCTAATCCCAGGATACAGTGATGGTGCCCCTGCAAAATGGTGTCAGGAGGATTTGCTTCAATGGAGATTTAGCCAATACAAATGTACTGTTTTCGCCTCCCATTTCATAAAGCTTCCTTCTCTCCTTCCACTATCTAAATATTATTGTTTTCAAAATCCCTTTTTCACTATGAGAAGCAGCAACCTACACGCTAAAAGTTTCAAGTTTGTCTGAAGATTTGGAACAGAACTTGAGGGAGGTCTGCTTGGTTGTTTGGAGAAAGTTACGATTTTAATCCCAGTGAGCAACATCTTCCATCAGAACAAATCCCTCTGACACTGTTGTTTTGCAGGGGCACCATCACTGCATCCCGGGCTCAGCTTCGCCTGACATTATTGTGGTTGGTTTAACATAATACAAGCAAACCAGAGTGTTTTTTGTCTCTCCTATATCTGAATGATAATGAAGTGCAGTCAGACCATTCTCCAGCATTTACCCTACGTGATTATGTCTAAACACTTTAAATCAAACTTGAATAAGAACGCTGCTCTTCTTAGTTCCCGACAAGGTTACATTTTGAAGATTTCCCTCAACAACTGCAGGATTCGAGCTGAAACAATAGTTAAATCATAAATTGACAGAAATTTTGCTGGTTCTCGGTTCTAAAAAGTAAAAATGTAGTTTTTCTTTGTCATATAATAGTAAAACTGAATATCTCTGTGATTCTGTTATTGGACAATACGGGTGCAACTAATGATTAGTTTTACTGTTGGTTGAGGTTTTTGGATTAATTGATGAATCGTTTCATCTGTAAATTGTCAGAAAATGATGAGAACTGTCTTGTTTTGTCCACAACCCAAAGATATTCAATTTACTGTCATAGAGGAGGAAAGAAACCAGAAAATATTCACATTTAAGAAGCTGGAATCAGAGAAATTGTACTTTTTTTTTTGCTTAAAAATTACTCGAACTGATGATAAGTACTCAATTATTGAAGTTCTAATGGCCAGACAACATGAACAACTATGAATATTACAGGATTTAGTGTTGTTCTGGATTATTTTGAAGATCAGGAGGTTGGTGGTTTAATCAGGAAAACATCCAGCATGTCTGTCAGTAATGAAATTAGTGTATTTTTATTGACTTTCAACTAAATTAGTGTTGTTAAGGAACATTTTCTGAGATTAAGCTTTTAAACTTTAGCTGTTTTTGTCGCTAGAGTAACAGCGGAGTTCACAGAAAAAAACACCAAACTCACATGTGCAGGTATTTATTAACCCAATCGAAGCCTTTTTCTGCGTTTTCTGTGGAAATTAAGTTAATCCGTGGTGACTTTCCATCACGTTAAGCCGCCGCCTGCCACTTTGCTCCCACTGTGTCTGGATGTCTGCTAATACCTGTCAGTGGTGGCAACGCGCCGGCCGACTGTTACGCAAGCGTCTGTAAGCTCCTCGAGTTCAGACGAGGAGGGGAACTGCCTCTAAGCCCTGAGGGAAGCTGGGATCAAGGTCATGCGTTCGTCTTCAGCTCGACACACAAGGGATTGACTCGTGTGTTCGTACCGTTTGTGTGTCATCGTGCATGAAAATTGCTTAATTGACTTAAGCCTTAGGTGTGCTACACTTATTAGTCTAATTTATGGGGACAATATGGATTTTAAGGCGGAATTTAAGTGTGAAAACCAAGTATTATCATAGCGAAAATGCATTTCAGACTCTTAAAAACAAGCTTTATAATTTGCTGAAACCCTTTTCTATAGAGATTTGTTTTCTCCACCAGTGAGAATGAACATTTTGGGAGTTCTGAGGATCTACCTTCACAACAAATCAGGCCTCTCTTCAGCTTATTTTTGCTCTGGAGGAAAATATTCCTTCGTTTTGTTTCCTGCCAGAAAGCAATTAGTGAACCCACCAGCCAAACAAACCTGGCGTCTCGTTATGTGAAATGCACTTTAGACTTGTCATTGATTGATGTTAAAACGCTTGATTACGCGTTTAAAGAAAAGGTTTTACTTCACAGAGTCTCTAGCAGCTTCAGGGAGGATGTGTTTTGGGCGCGTGGAGGCTTTTTTTTTCATACAGGATCCATCGATAAGGCCTCATATTTTACTGTGTCAGCGTTAGGAGTTCAGACACCTGTGTTGTTTCACAGCTTCAAGGACTCCGGCAGAAGATTAAAATACGACAGCACAGTTCACGTTAAAGAGGAATATAACACCGCATTTTACATATGGTACCCTAAATACAAACACTGTCTGGGCGTTTTTTTGCTCCCGTCACTTTGAACTCATTCACTTCAATATAAAGTCCTGCAGCTTCAATGAAACAACACGAACAGGACTAGAAGAAGAGAGAACTCAAAATGTCTTCTGTGTAGTTTGATGCAATTAAAATTTATAATTCATTTTACAAAAATGCCAAAACTAAAGGTGAGTTTTTTGGATTATTTATTGTCTAAAAACTTTTAAAAAAACAAACAAACATGGAATCAACATGTGAAACGATTTCCAAGTTCCCATGTTGCCCATCCTGGACCATAAATTTGTTTGGATATTTTATTACTTTCATTTTTATTTATTTTCTGTGTTGCCTTCTATCTGCTTTGTGTAAACACAGCCTGCAGTTCAGCCAAAAAGTCTTTGTCAGAGTGCAGAATCTTGTTTTTTACAGAATTCGGTTCGTGTAAACCCATTATTTTTACTTTATTATCATGATTTTAGGCTTAAGTTTGATCATTTTTTCCTCATTTAACTCCACATCACACATGATGAGTTCAAGGACCATTGGAAAGTTGAAAATCTTACATTTTTTCCTGTTTTTGCAGTTTCTGGCTCTGATAAATGGTGTAATTTGGGCATTATTGAAAACAGTAACAAGCCTTCCAAACCCATTTTGTCTTATTTCTGTCAACTGGGAAAAGAAAGCTTTAGATGGCTTTAACTGTTTGAAGGACGATTGGTTCACACATCCGTTTGTGGTATTACTTTAGTTTCAGTTTTGGTTTAATCCTTTTCTTAAAATTCCTTAAAATAAGGATATTTATTATAACCAAAACGTGTCACCACCAGGGAAGCCGGGTCAGAATGAGTGAGAGAGAGAGAGCAAGAGAGGGATGGCTGAACTTTATGGGCCGTCCCGATGCCTTCAGGGACCCACAGGTAAATGGAATTGGCCTCCATGGCAGCAGCTGACATTGGGCCGTCACAGTCCTACATGGGCCAAGTGGGGAATGAGCTGCTACACTAACTCACTTCTGGAAACTTGTCATTTTACGCTTCCACTGGGACGTTTCTGGTTTCCCAGCATTGGACTCTTGATGGGCCGTGCTGAGGCAGATGTTGGACAGATGTTCTCCTTTTTCTCAAACATCAACACCAATCAAAAATCAACACAGGCTGCGTCCTGATTGGACGGACGCTTCATTTATCTGCTCCAAGATTTCAATGTTATTTGGAAACTTTCTGCCACATCATGAAAATCTGTCATTAAAATGCATTTCTGAAAACATTTTAGTTGAGAAATATGTCATTAAGACAGATTTTTTGGAGTTTCTAGAGGCGGCCAGTTTACAAAAAGCAGCCTCAACCTTGACTCTGTGTAAATAAGGAGCAGCTAACTTGACTTAGAATTCACTCCATGGCTGCTTCATAGACAATGAATGCTTAGAGATGACAATGTTAATCTGAAGTGTTTTAATGCTCCCCAGACGCTGAATCCTAATGACTTCGGTCGCCTCCTTGCTGCTCATAAATTCCTCTCCTTTCATGTCGGGACGCCCTTGAAGCTAATGACAGAATTAATATCTCTCGTTATGGACGTTAGCATCGGTTGAAGGTTAAATGTGGAGGCGAGTGAGTCGGGCCGAGGCTCAGGCGTCCTTACATGGTCGCTGTACGGGATGTAAACTCAACAACAACGTGGCCTTTTTCTCCCCAGCAGCACAGAACGTCCCGTCCTCGCTGGGTGTAGCTGTTTGTCTTGTTATCTGACTTTCAGTGGCGCGTAAAACATACTTATGCTCTTAAGGGGGCAGTTTTGTTTTAGTTAAAAATGGAAGCAAATCTGGTTGAGTTTTTGATTGTGTCTTTTTTCTTTGCAACACTTGGCTGGAGTTGGTGGTTCTTTCCAGTCGTGGCTCAGTGTTCTGTGACATCGGGTCATTTCCCGGCTATCATCTGTTTTTGTCGTTCACTTATCTCCGCAGCTTCTCGATATTTAGTTTCCTAGCTGCTTATCGAATGGTGATTTGTTTGACTTGTCGGCAGCGACGCGAGACGACACCGATGTCCTGGGAGAAATTCAAGGTCGTCCTGTTGCAGAGTTCCTCCTGTTGTTGTTTTTTCTCTCTCCTTTTTGTTGCGCTTTTACTTGACTGTGAGATGGTGAATGTGTGCGACGAACAAAAGCTCCATTCATTCATTCGTTCACTCTGCAGACAGAGCGAACGCTGAGCCTGTAGCTCCAGACAGTCGTGAAAGAAACGGAGGATAGATGGAAAAATGAGTGAGCCGTGACAGAGCTGCTTGTTTCCAGAGAATCGTGAAGAATCACTGGAGCAGGAAACTAAAACTGCCAGATACAGAAGAGTCTGCAGGCTGTGGGGTCATCTGAGGTGAAATCTGCAACGCTGCATTAAAACGTGCTTGGATTTGGTTGGAAAGTAGGATTTTTAAGGTGCAGTAACGGCAGTAGAATTGCCGGATGTCCATGTAAACACAGTCCCATCATTATAAAATAATAATAATAATAATAGTAGTAAATAAATAAATAAAAATCTAGCAGTAGGTGCCAGAAAAATAATTAAAAAAGGATGAAATACTGTAAAAATGGTGAAACTGTTGGCCAAAACCTGTAAAATAATGACATTGAAATATAATATAACCGTGTTTTTGTTTTCTTTTTTAATCGAACAATGTAAAACAGCTACTTATGTGTCATATTTTCCAGAATTTTGGTCTGTTTTTCTTACAGTCGGCATCTAAATTCATACTTTTTATCAAAGATTTTACTCCACATTGTATGTAATTTAATATAAAGGGAAAATCTGGGGAAAAAAATGTGTTTACCATTTTTTTTTAGTTTTTATGTACATTTAAAAAAAATAAATCAAATATCTGATTTAAATACAGTCAATTATTATTATTTTAGGGTTAACGTCAAAGTTATTGCTTCTTTTGTCAGTGATTCTCCTCGAAAATCAACAATTTTACAACAAAACCTGTAAAATACCACGATTTGTTTTAAACAATTTGTTTAAAAAAACAAACAAAAAAACCCATTAAATGTTGTTTTTTTTCTGCTGAGGTCATCTGTGATCTTAATCCTGTGTGAATCTATCGTGTCCATTTCTGCACACCATTATTCCACCACAAATTAGCAAGTTATTCATTTGCAAGTTTGCAAGGTTCCTCTGCCTTTACTGAATCTTGCAAACATAAATATACTTTCAGATGTACGTCGCTTTGGATAAAAGTGTCTGCAAAATGAAATAGTAGAATTTTAAAATTGTAGAAGAAAATTTGGAGCATTTTTGGTGCAAATTCAGGAGGCTCATGTCGCTGCACAGCAAAATAAAACATTGAAACATGCAGTAAGGAACATAAGGAAGTTATTATGTGGCTTCCTGTTAATATCACATCTGCAGATAATGTCAGTAAATTCGAGTAAAACCCAAACTTTGCTGCTGCCGTGTGAATCTGCCACACAAAATACACTTGTGGTGGCTTATTTCTAAATCATACAGTTGATGCTCGTGTCGTCTGAGTTGGGCTTGAGATGTATTATTACCCAAAATATACTTATTTGTTTGTTTGTTTTGCTAGAAACGGTGACAGCATTCCTCCCTGAGTTGCAGTTAACTGTTCAGTCACATGAAACCAGATCTACATGAATTGGAGTGGTCATAGTGTCATTATGTAAAACATTGGCAAAAGTTCAGAAGCAAAAAAACAAAAAAAGGAAATAATTCAGCTTGAGCACGATGCAAACTGTCCCAACATTTGTTTGGCTCTCAACGATTTCATTTCAATCAAAACCAATTTTCCATCTTGGCTTCTGCACAGAAAATGTTGTCATCAGCGTAGCAGCAACAAACACGGATCATCGTCGATAAACACGAGCCGCCCTCCGAGCGTCAACCGCATCCGTCATCGCGACTCCTTGGCTCGGACGAACCCCCTCCCGGGCTTGGGCTCATTCCTGGAAGTGCAGCCCCGATGACATAACAGGGAGGATGTCCTTTGTTGCAGCTTTCCTTTTCCTCGCTGCTTCATAAATAGGTCACTGTCCCACCCTGCTCTTTGAAACTGTTGGACTAATGTGGCTTTTCCAGCGAGCCCATTAAGATGATGGTTGTGGGAAGAAAATAATAACCAAAGTGGTCCCATAGAATCAGAGCGCTGCCATGAGTAGAAAGTCTTTGCTTCCCTTTGACTCTGTGCAGAAAGAAGCAGAAGCAGAAGGAAGAAGGAAGTTTAGAGGAAGATGAGGGTTTTTATGGCTCACACTGGACCTTTGGGAGGTGACTAAGCATGACAGATGGACACAGTGAGTCTGTGTTACTGTGTTTAACAGACATTTCTGCATTTTCCTCTAATTTATCCTTAATTCTAACCATCCATGCTGCCTAAAACCACCTAAAAATCCCCCTACACAGGAAAAACAACCCTGAATACATGTGTGTGCTTTAGTTTGCAATGAAAATAAACAGAAGGACTTAAAATAAACCACTGCTATTACCAGAGCGATGACCTGAAGCGTTCCTGTTTTAAGCAACCAGTTTCTTCTTCAAGCTTAACGGCCACAAAACCGATGTTTTATTTTCATTTTTGCTGATTCTTGTTGGTTTACCTCCCCGACTACTGTGTGGTTTGGCTGAATTATCTGTTTTATGTCCCATTTTATTCTAGTAGACATTAGGAATGCCCCTAACCCTCTGAACTCCATGTGGTTTCTGAGTGTTTTCTTTGTTCCCGTCACACTTTCACTCGCTGTGGGATCATTTTTTACTGCAACATAAAGTCCTGCACCTCTATAGAAACAGAACTACCATGAGTAGAAGTAGAAAAAAAGTCTAAAATGTCTTGTGTGTCGTATAGCAAAGGTGTAATGTCATGTGTCATAAAAAAAAGAAGAAAAAAACAACAGTTGAATTTCTTTCAATTGTTTATTTTACACAACAACATGTCATACATTATATATTCTAAAATATTATATTGCTTTCGGTGTCCAGTTGTTAGCAACGTGCTTCAAGCCTTATTCTCTGTACACCACTTTAGAGCCACGCTGCATTTATTTATGTATTTTATTGACCTGTTGTGCTCATTTTGCTCTCAGTCTTTCAAACTCGCTGTCCTACTTATGTATTATTTATCATATTTTTTGTGTTGTATTGTTGTAACCCTTGTTGCTGCCCTCTTGGCCAGCCTTGCAAAAGAGATGTCAATCTCAATAGGACTCACCCGGTTAAATAAAAATAAATAAAATAAAATACTTGTGTCCTCTCTGCTCTGTGTAAACACAGCCTGCAGTTCAGCCGAGAAATCACACAATTTTCGTTACCGTTCTGTTTGTCGCAGCTGAATCAGTCATGGCTTCTCAGTTGCATCAAGAAAGACAGAATTTTTTGTTTTTTACAGAATCTGGCTACTGTGGTTGGTTAAATTTTGGTGATTTATTTATTTATTTATTTTTAAATGAGACGTGCATAATAAGGAGAATTTGATGAAATATAATCATTTTAAGCTCAAATTTAGTTAATTTTCTTGACAGAATTGCGCATCCCATATAATTAATTCAAGGACTGCCATGATGATAAAAAAAATTGCATTTTTTTTTCTGTTTTTACTGTTTCTATCTGTGATAAATGGTGTAATTTTGGTGATTTTTAAAGCCTTTTGAACCCCTTTAGTATGACAAACATTTTAGGAAACACCCACATCATTAGTTTGTCATCACCTGATCCATGTCATTTATTTTTGTTCAGTTGTGGTCTCCACCATCCAACATCTGTGGGGAAAAAATCTCCCTCTTTAGCTGCTAAAGACTGTGTTCACCGGTTATTCATTAACCTGTGTGACATTTATGGGAACCATACATGAGCGACCTGCTGCTTCCAGAAACACTGAAAGAGCAGCTGGCTGATGTTTCTCTGCTGGTTTGTCACCACCAGCATCTCCTCATGTGGTCATCGGATCCATCGTTGGAATAACAGCGTCGTGTTTAAAGTGCAGCTTCAAGCTTCACGCGGTAGAATTGTAGATTTGCTGCTGAATATAATCCTGCGATTTGATTTCCTTGTTGGGATTAATCACTCGTCGTTTCTGTCTGTGAGAACAACAAAAACACCATCTGGACTTTGTATACATTAACAGCTGCTACTGGGGGTCAGCTTCATCCTATTTAAAGCTCTGTCACATCCTGGAAGGTGTGGAGGATTTCTAAACACCAGCAGGAATCTGAACCTTTTCACAGGGTGCTGCTGTAGAGACGCTTTGTGCTGCTGAAGAAAGAGAGAAAAAAAAAACACACTTTCTCATGAGTCCTCTCACACCGCCGGGCCTCCGTCTCATTGGCCGACTTTGTAGCTGGGCCTTCTGATGTTGCGTGAGAACTGATATCCGATTGGCCGGGCTCGGCCTCTTTGTTCTCGTTAACCCGTTATCTGATCCGATCGGCTGTAATCTGGGAATAACACTGAACGTGATGCTGATGATGCTGCTGCTGCTGGTGTTGTTGTTGTTGTTGTTGTTGTTGTTGGCTCACCGTGAAGAATATAAACGCTGTGTCGTTGCCATGGCTGCCCAGAAGCTAGAGTTTCATTTCAGTGACGGAGGGAACAGAACGTGTGCAGGAATTTGTCGTGGCGGCAGTGAAGCAGTGATAAATGGTCCCAGTAAGGCGGCTGCTGCTGCTGAAAGCATAATGAGTCTGTTCAATGGATCTATTCACCAGTTCCTCTGTTTCTGAGTGTGAATACTGTGGCGGCCTGCATACATTGGTCCAGTGTTTAAATCTAAAGGACAACAGTGAGTCGGGCTACCCAGCAGCTGCAGTAGAAACATCTCAAAACGGATCATAGAAGTAATTAAATCTCATCACATTGGTGTGGTTTAAGAGAACAGTCACTGATGTTCTTACAAGTGTTGTTTTTTGAGCAGTAAACTTGATTTTGACCTCGTTTTTTACAAAATTCTCACGTGGTTGTGGTTGATTTTTAGAGATTCTTTGGACTCGTTGGGTTTTCCATGTATAATTTTATAAAATCTTAATTTCTGTCCAATGTTTAAATCTTCTAAAGCAGCGGTCCCCAACCTTTTTTGCACCACGGACCGGTTTCAAGCAAAAAAAATAATTCTACGGACCGGTCATTGCGCACTTAACAAATAATAATTGTTTCTTCTGTTAGAAAATGTTGTAAACAAATCAAATGATGTTTTATTGCTAAATCAGTATTTACATTTTCTTCGGCCTCAGTGTCTCTCAAGTTAGTTTTTTTATTCATTTTGGCAGCGGTTAGATTAGATTTAACGGCCGGGCATGAAAACAAGCACAGGCGGAAGTTATGGGAAGACGAGCTCGTCATTTTTCAAAATAAAACACCCTGCAGACTCCACCGGAAATAAAATAAACCAATACAATTTATTTATTCTTTCTGTGCGGCCCGGTACCAAATGACCCACGGCCCGGTACCGGTCCGCGGCCCGGTGGTTGGGGACTGCTGTTCTAAAGGACAACATTGAGTTCAGCTATCCAGCAGCTGCATTATAAATATCACAAAACTGATCATAAAAGCTTCATTTAGGTCACTTTTGTGTGTTTACATTCAAGAGAAAAAGTCTTAAATTAATTACCATCATTAAACAGAATGATTTGTCAATGATTTCCCTGAAAATAGATGTTTTTGTCAAGCTGTACACTTGGTGTCGGCCTCCTTTTTTAATCTTTATTGAGTTATTTTTATCAATAGTCTGCATATTTAAGATGTTTTTTTTTTTTTTGCACCATCCAACCTAAAAGCTACCATGGAATCTTTGGACTCATTTGGGTTTTACTCGTATAATTTTGTAGACTGTAAAATATCTCCATCCATCCATCCATTATCTATACACCACCTAATCCTCACTGGGGTCATGGGGGGCTGGAGTCTATCCCAGCTGACTCAGGGTGAAGGCAGGAGACACCTGGACAGGTCCACTCATCCTTCATCACAGAGGGTTTGTACAAAAAGTCCAATGATTCAACAACCTAAATGCTCATTTCTGGGCTCCTCAGCTGATGATTTTGGACAAATATGATCTAATTTAAGACATTTCTGTTTTGAACCTGTTGGAAACTTTTGGTTCCATCGTTGAGTTGGAAGATTTTACATCCAGAACTTTTAAAAACATTTTTTCACTTTTGATAATAAGTTGCAGCGTATTGCAGCGTACAGACCCCGGGTGTCCTTTGAATTCAGATTACGTGAAGGAATCTCTGCCTCATATCGGCTTGAAGCCAACGTTTGATGTGCAGTCGGAGCCTTTGTGGAGTCACGTCTGAACTAAACTTCACCGGCGTCCCCTGACTTGTTGCGAAGAAAGTTTTCACACCATCAGTGAACACAGGAAGTGATGATGCAAAGAAATAAACCATTTGATTCTCTCTGTGACTTTTACAAAAGTGTCCTTGACATATATAAATACTGCAGTACGTCTGAGAGACAAAATGACGGCAGTGTATCAACCAGGAATAGACACTTTATTTACTTTTATCAATAGAGATGCTCCATAGATGCCCAAGATGCAAATTAAAGCACACAACAAAAACACCAAATTAAACTGCATTCACAGTTACTTTTTTGAAAGAACCATATTGTCTACGATTTTTGCAACATATCACAAATGTTTCTTCATATATCAGATGGAATCACCCAGAAAATGGAGGAAAAGCTTCAAACGTGTAGAGAAAAGGTCGTATTTGAACCCAAATCGTGATGTTTTTTCAAGATCAAATCAAGTAACTTTGGTGCCTGAACTTAATCAAGCTTCTAACATGTACATAAGCCAAATGTGATATTTAATCGAATCATGTCCAAAATTCAAAGTCATTTCGAGTGAGGGTGATATCCAGCAGATCCAGAATCACCTGATCTGGGCGATCTTTATCTGGGTACCTCAGGAAAACAATCCAAACAAAAATCCAAACAACAACAAGAATGAAACTAAACAACAGCTGACGAAGCGCAGACATGGACGGGTCTGCTGCTGGCATAGCCACATATTTTACAAACTAGGAGCGAACTTTACTATCAGAGAAACATGACGATTTTAAACACTTACTATGAACTGAAAGTAACACAGCTGCAGCAGCTAAAGCAGCAGGAAAAGACTCTAAATGCATAATTAATGTGTTTATCCTGATTGTGTTTAAGTTGCTTTCATAGGTTTCTTATTCAAGGTACAGTTTCACCACCAGTCAAAAGATTGTATTAAAAAATTACAAAAAAAGAGAAGATTAAAAGCTTGAAAAGGACAAATTGTTTAAGAAATATGACAAGAAGTAATATAAAAAAAAGCTGTTTTCATGGTGATGTGGTCATTAAATCTCATTCTTATTTATTCTTTCAACTGCTTGGAGGCGTTTTTAAAGAACTAATATAAAAACGTCATTCGAGTCGATAAGTAAACTCATCACAAAACCAACAAGTGTAAAGCATTCGTGTTTTATTTAGTTTGTATTTTGGGATTCTGTTGCTCTATGAGGGCAGATATGTCAACGAAAAGGCTCCGAAATCTCTTGTAGCTCCAAAAACTGTGACCTTAACTTAATCTCCGCGTGACGCTGGTGCATTTTCCCAACAAAGAAACCAGAAGGCAGCTCTGATTTATACGCTGATCTCTTACCTGGAACATGCCTTGGATCAGGTGTGTTCCAGGATTAGGCATTCGGGATGAGTTGCCATGGTGATGAAGGAGTGAAAAGCAGTACAGAAAACCTGGAGTTAAACCTGAAGTTTCCTTGATAAGCTCAAATCCTGCACAGAAGTCTGGAAAGTCTTTATAGATTCAGATTGCATTGGACTGGACTGTTGCTCTGTGCAGAAACAGAATAAATCCAGCTTCTCTCTGTATTTATACCAGAAGGGAGTTTTTAATCTCAGGAGAAAACACACAAACACACCGTAATTCCACCTTTGATTCAAACCCGACTGCCTCGACTGCTGCTCATGCTTCAGTTTCTCTCAACACGAATATTAAAGATGAACTCTGCCGGTAGCTGAAGTTAGAGTCCGTCTGCTCCGAACAGACGTTACACAACCGAGCCTGCAGCTGATCTCTTAAAGCCGTTTTGGTTTGTCTGCTGTTAACTACGCTCATCTGAAGCACTGAGCTCAAGTCGTTAAGTCTTTCCTGTCGCAGGATCCTGAAAAACTACCGTGGTGGGACTCTTATGGAGCTCATAATCAAATTTGTGAGCAAATCTGTTGCTACAACATGTTTAAGGTACCACTGAAATACGAGTATGTTCTTCCTCTTTTCAAATATAAGAACTTTGTATCAGTGTCTTAATATCTGCAAATGCTTGTTTTTAATGAGGAATCTGTTAAGTTTTATGGTAAATGGTCTGCACTTATATAGCACTTAGATCCAAAGTGCTTCACAATGTTTTCTCATTCACACACACATTCATACACTAATGGTGACAGAGCTGCCAGCAAGGTGCTGCCTGCCGTTGGGAGCAACTTCAGGTTCAGTGTCTTGCCCAAAGACTGTGGAGTGGCGGGGTATCGAACCGCCAACCTTCCAAATGGAGGACAACCACCTGAGCCACAGCCCCCATTCATGTACTAATAGACAGTTAAATAGGAAGCACACCTGCAGATATTACTACTACTACTACTACTACTACTACTACACTTTGGTGGCCTTCTTTGTTACGTAACAAGAAGATCTCTGACTTTGTCTGTGACGTCGCGTGGCTTAAGTCGTGGAAAGTCAGGCTTTTTCTGGAGATTATCTCATAATTAGCCTAAATCGCATTAATCTACAGCAGCGTCTCCAGAACTTTATTTGTGCACCAGCTTTTAAATGAAGTCACAAGGTGCTTACTCAATACAGCAATATAATAATAAAAAAAAAATTAAACAAATCTATGATAATGTCATAATAAAATGAGGTAAAATACAACCGTTAAGGCCTATTAGAAGACTGGCTTGATTGGCAATGTGCTTTTTCAGTCAGTTGTTTTACAGTTAAGACTTATTTTATTGTATAAAGTTTGAAAATTAGTCAAGTTGTAGCTCAGTTGCTTGAAATCTTTACATTTTGCTTGTAAAATGACGACAATCAGTTAAAATAGATTTTCTCTGATAGTCAATAGAACGTTTCCTCTGATAGCCGTCGTGCTCTGGTTTCAAATTCTAAATGCTATTTTGCTCAGGTCTGATATTCTGTGTATTTGTGACGTTGTTCTTCATTTTGTCGTAGCTGCCGGTGTTTTTTTGAACCGGAGAGTGGTTTAGAGACGTCTCTTTATGTGCAGAATCCACTAACTTGATTGTCTCACCAGTGGAATCGTCCCATTGGTGGCTTCTGGTGTTGTTGGTGCAGCTTTTGTTTTGCCTGATTGATTAACTGAGCATGTGCAGACCGACCTTCTTCACTATGTTTGCACTGATCTGCTACGTGTGGGCATCTTTTTAACTGTCCAGCTAGAACGTCTCATCATAATGAATAACATTTTAATCTAAGGAATGTCTTGGTTTGAGGAGATTTTCCCTTTTTTTATTTATTTTTTTTGGTCGACTGAAGAAAATTCACTGCTACCAATTGGGTTTTTGCATTCGTTGCGTCGCTGTTATTCCCCTAAATCCCCTCCAGTCTTATTCCGGATGCGCCTGCTGTGTTTGCAGTCAGACTGAGATACTGTATCTGAGCGGCTGATAACAGGAGCTGGAGGCTGGATTCGTGCTGTTTGTCTGTACTGAAGTATAGACAGACAATCTGCAAAGCAAAGAGGTTTTTCCAGCGTTCGCTGAGCGTCACAAGGTGCCCTTAAGCAAGGCAGGTGACTCCCAGCTGCTCCACTGAGACAAAATGCACACATATATATATGTATAAAACTCAAGTCATGATTTTGGCTTCCAGCGATTAAATGAATGTGTTGCACTTATAACAGTCTGAACATAAAGAAGTTTCTGCGTTGTTTTTTTTTTTTTTTTGTTCGTGTCACATTTTTACTTCCTGCAAGATTAATTTATGTTGCAAAACTTTAAAAAATAAAAATGGAATCTAGCTGTACATTTTCCCAAGTGCCCACAAGAGTGACCAATACTAGAAAAAAGGATTTCTCTATCAAAATATCTCTATTATGTGCAGTTTACACTTATTTCCATACTTTTTCTGTTTCAGCCAGCTTGCACTTCAACCAAAATATCCAGAATTGTTGTCATGTGACTGACGGTCCCAGCTGAGCCAGTCATAGCTTTTTGTTTTTGGCATTAAGTGTAGAATTTTTTATTTTTTGCAGAATCCTTTTACTGCAAATGATTTATTTTTTGGCAAATTTTTAAATGAGACATGTGGAATAAGGTGACTTAGATGAAAAATCTTGACTTTAACGCCTAAATTTAGTTAATTTTCCCTGTGTGACCCGACATCCCACTTGAATTCTTCAAAGACAATCAGAAAAGTGAAAACATGGTAATTTTTTCTATTTTTACAGTTTATGGCTCTGATAAATGGTGTCATTTTGGTAATTTATTAAAGGTAACATGCCTTTGAAATTTGCAGACCGGTTTGAAGTGTTCACTGTGAAACTGCCGTAGAAATATTGTTTCTCTAAAATCAATAAATAATCTCGACTAGCATTTTTGGATGTAATCACACAACTCAAGTATTTATATTTCTGATACCATAACACATAATAGGTCCCTCAATAATTGATCAAGTCTAGATACTAAAAAAGTGTGAGTGTCTGCCGGAGTTGATAAAATGTCAGGCTTTATTCACCGAGCCGCGTCACGTCTTTGTTGGCAGCTCCGACATAGAAAGGTTGAACTGCACTTGAGCTCAGGTGAAGCCGAGGCCTCCCTCCGCCGCAAATACCGCTCCATTCTCCGCTTAAAAGGTCATTTGTCAAGAGAAGGTTCTCACTTGTTACCGAGGCGCCGAGCGAACCCGTCTCACCGTCTAGCATTTAGCTTTAGAGCTGCAGCCTCGTGGCCTTTACCGCCTCTTTATCCGACTCTGAAGACGACGGAGGAGGCTCCGCTGCACAGTAATCGTACTTATAAAGGTCTCATCAGCACTTGTGTTTGCGTTATTTTTGTCTGCGTTAATCAGAACAAATAGGCCGTGACGCTGCTTTCTCCTGCCACATTTGGCCAGCGTGCAGAGGGATTTAAGACGGCAAATTTAATTTTAAATTGCCGTTTAATGGCGGCGCTGTACCTGGGATTACATCTGACTAAGCAGGTGTAATTGAGGTGTTAGTCTTCGTCTGGCTCGGGTCGCTAATCCGGCTCGCATTGTTCCTTACGCTGCTTTACTGGAAAAATTAAAGGCATTACAAAGGATAATTTCACTTAAAAAGAAGAAGAAGCCAAATGTGATTAATCCGGCAGCGTTGCTATTAGATAATGAAGCTGCTCGGAAACCTTGGCAACAGCAGCAGCAGCAGCAGCACGTCTAAATCTGTTCAGCCAACGGATGCACGGTAAAGGTGGTTTAATGCAAAATATGAATAAATAACTTCCACATTCATTTAAGATAGTTGTGAAATGACAATAAAAGCACGGTGAGGAAGGCTTTCTGTGTCCCGGCTGTTTGAATTTTGTGTACCTGAGGAGCTCCTTGTGATTTAAGATAAGAGAAGGACTGAGCTGCTGACGGATAAAATAACTTTACAATATGTTTGTTTACTTCAGCGAGACGATAAAAACAGTTTATCTCACAGCAGTGCAGCATGCATCATGGGAAATGTAGTTTTAAGGATTAGCAACATCTACGAATCACCAGAGGAAACCCTTTTCCACACGCGCTCTGGTAAAAATCTAGATTGTAGCACATCCACATGCTGCGTCTTATACACTAGAAAACACATCATCAGCAACACAAGCGGTCAACACCACGGCTGAACATTTCCACCTTTAAACTGCAGCTTTCAGGGTTTCAGGAACCAACTACACAGCAGGACTTATTCTACTTCACAATTAGTTTCCACTTAGAACATTCACTCCATTATTACAACCTGACAGCGTAGAGTAGTTTCACAGTGTTTGGGTGAACTGGTGTGCTGGAGCTGCAGCAAACAGCAGATTGATCAGTCATTTTTATTTGTCTTCCCAACTTCAATCAGCACCGTGTAGTGAAAGCACCGATGTAGAGTTACATCTGAGATATTTTAGATGGAAAGTATTGTTAATGAGGAATATTATTAATTAGTCCCCAATGAGACCAATATTGTGAACCGACATACATTTATAGGAGAAATATTTGGTGTCAAAACTTCAAACTCCAACACAAAGCTAACATTTTACATACAGTGTTTAGCAAATGTATTAGACCACATGTCTCATTTGTTAAGCTCATATATGTATGTGTGTCGACCATCCAGCATCATGAAGTGCTTTAATTCTCAGCTCTCCACGTTTTACCATTTTGAACAGGAATGAGAGATTTCACACTGAATTCACCTTTTTATACCCAAATCTGAGCCGGTTCACACTCACAGGGCTTACATTAACCAAGCACAGCATTCAACCACTAAAACTGACTTTTCTGTTCATGAATTTCAGTAAATAACTATAATTTGGCATCTTAATCAAGAAATAATAATGTCCTTGACCATTTTCCCATTTTTTTATTTTTTTTTTGTAAAACAGTAAATGATGACAATAATAATTAGATTTTAGCATTAAAAATATCATTTTGGTTAAAGAGCTTCTACATGTTGGTGTATTAACCATGACAGAAACATAAGAAATGATTTTGTTAATTACCAGTGCTGTTAGTTTAGGGCAGCTGTGGCATAAACCTGACATTGGATGGGGGTCTAATACACTTGTTAAGCACAGTTGGTGTTGACATTTATTCTCATAACCAGTCAGATTTGCTCTGTGGGCACAATTTTAATTTATTCATTTTTTAAAATCAGGAATCTGTTGAAAGAAATAACAAAACTTGTAGTCAGAAAAGTGCAAAATATTGCACTGGATAATCAGGCGACCTTTAATCTTAATACATTTTAGGAGTTTAATCATAAATACAGAGAGGGTTGAGCTGTTTAAAGTCAACTTAAAAATGATTTACGCAAATTGCAAAAGCTGTAGTTTCAAATCAAGAAGGAGGAAAAAGAATTGAAATGCCTTTTATTATTGCGACAACTCTTTTAGTTGCTGTCGTTGTAATTGATAAACTTGGGATTTAGATTTGGCAGGAGGATGAAGAGAAGCTCTTGTTGGGTAGATGAGGTTTGATCTCATGCATTTTGTCCCTGATTGCATTTTTTGTGCAATGTGTCTGAGCCAAAGTTCAAAGTGTCATGTGAGTGGTTTTATTAATTTAAACTGTCCTCGTTGTGTAACAGTCACGCTTTCGATGGTATCTGTGGTGATGTTCGACCACGTGTTCAAAATAGAAGTAAATCAACTGTCAGAAGAGTCACAGTTTGATGTTTTTCCCTGAATCGATGATGATGTTTGTGGTCCGTAACTGAAGAACTACCTCATTTAAAAACACCTCATTGACCCAACAGGTGTGAATTTGAAGTGAAGTTGTGAACAAACCATTAATGTTGAGAGGAACAGTGTGTGGACGTTGTGTGTGTTATTTTGGGCGTGATGTGTGATTGCGGATGAGATCATGGTCCTGTTTCAGAGTCAGCTGTTCATCTCACCGTTTCCACTTCACATGCTGCTGACTCACGCTGCTCTCTGGAAACACTCGCTGGTTCAAAACGCTGCTGCTGTTGCTGCTATTTCAGATTAATTCATGGTTATTGGCCGAGTTTGTAGATTATTTAAACCCTAGTTCAGGAATGAACGGACACTATGATCACGGTGGGTGGAGATGCTGTTGCGCAGCGTCTTCGGCAGCTCCAGGCGAGCTCTTTAAAGTCTGATATCATGCGGATGATCTCAGCTTTGACGACAGAGTGTTCACACAAAGTCTGAGTTGCAGCAGGGTGGGAGCTTATCCCGCTTTAGGGACTAAAGTATAGAACATCTTGTCCTTAACTCAACGGTTTACAGCCTTTGTTGTCTTTTTTTATTCATCACAAGTCCCTCAACTTCATGTAAGTGGAGTTTCAAATTACGGTTCCTGGGTGTTTCTTTTGTTTTTACTCACTGTGGGCTCATTTTTCACCACAATACAAAGTCCTGCACCTCTGTGGAAACAGAACTACCATGACTAGAAGGAGAGAGAACAGCATCTACAAGAGTTACAGAAAAAAGAAAATGTGGCTCTATGTCTTTACATACTAGAGATGTTTAAGACTTACATTTTAAATGTGTTTCTGTTCTTGTCTCCTGTCTGCTCTGGGTAAACACTGCCTGCAGTTCAACCAAAAAGCCCCCGAATTTCAGTCACGTAACTAGTTTCTCATTTGTGGTGCAGAATTTTTATTTATACAGAATCTGTATGTAGAATAAAAGTGACTTTGAAGAAATATTTTGATTTTAAGCCTAAATTTGGTTCGTTTGCCCAACAAAGCTACAAGTGATTAGTTCATAGACTGTGAGAAAGTTGAGCATCTTGTCCTCTCTGCACAGTTTATAGTCTTTATTGTCCTTTTTTATTCGTCACAAGTCCCTCAACTTTATGTAAATGGAATTTTAAATTACAGTTTATTTGTTCCTGTAACTCACTTTGGCCTCATTTTTCACTTCAATATAAAGTCCTGCATCTCTATGGAAACAACACAACCATGAATAGAAGTAGAGAGAACTCAGAAATAAATCCAAAGAAGAAGTACCCACAAGCATTACCATAACTAGAAATCCAGTGTGGCTCTACATCTTTACATACTGGTGATATTTTACTACTTAATTTTTGAATGTGCTTCTGTACTTGTTTTCTCTCTGCTGTGGGTAAACACTGCCTGCAGTTCAACCGAAAAGTCACTTGAATTTTTGTCATGTGACTAATTTTTTTTGCAGCTTTTTTTTTTTTAGTAGCTTCTGAGCTTAGAATTTTTATTTTTTTTTTTTACGGAATCTGTTTAAATTAAACGTGTAGAATAAAGGGACTTTGACGAAACATCTTGATTTTAAGCACAGATTTGGTTAATTTCCTAACAAAACATGATACGTGATTAGTTCACAGAGTGTCAGAAAGTTGAGTGTCTGATGAATTTTCCTTTTTTAGTCTAAAACATAGAACATCTTGGCCTCTTTGCACTGTTTATACCCTTAATTGTCTTTATGTATTCATCAGCTGTCTGTAAGAGGAGTTCTAAATTACTGGAGCACAACTTCAAGCTAATACATTTTAAAATCCAACTTTGCTTTGTTGTTTTTTGGTCTAGCTTCAGGTGAACTTGCCTTAAATATCTCTTGCTAAAACAGAAATGTTGGGAAAAACAAGAGAGGAATTCTTCAAAAAAATACAAGAATCAGCAGTTAAATTTGGCTGCTGTCGATGGTTTCGTGCTGATATAACTTGACTGTACAAACAAATGTAGAACATCGGCTCCTTTCCTTTGACTTTTTAAGCATCTGTGGCATCAGACAGCAGCAGGATCCAAACTGTCGTCACGTTTAAAGGGACAATTTACTCAGGTGGCTCAGCAGCGCCAACTTCATTAATTATTTACACCTTCTGACGTGTCACTGTGATCTAACTCAGCGTTATTAATCTCAACTCTTCAGCACAGACTCATGCAGCTTCTACAGTGAAAATATTGCAAATAAAACAGTCGTGTTAAAGGTTAAATCTCTCCCAGATCTCTACATTTTCTTTACCTGAATGTTTCTGGTGCATAAAGTGGATTATTGCAGGGATCAGTCGGTTTTGGTGATTAAATGCAATAATATTTACAGTAGCGGCGTTACTGCAAGCATGGAGCCCATCTAGTCACTTTAGGAAATACAAAAAATGAGGCAGCAGACAGTCAGCCTCATAATGAAAACACTATTTTTTTTTTATCCTTTAGTTTGCCAGCTACATTTGTAAACAAAGCACTTTTTTTGTTTTGTTTTTTAATGTATGGCCGGAATGTCAGTGTTTCTTGAATCATCAATTAAATGCAAATATTAATCAAAAATCAATAAAAACTAAAAAAGTGAATCGAGCTGTATATGTACGATGTGTTATTGCCTTTTGGGACTTCATTGAGCTTCACAGAGGGGAACTTTTTTTCTTTCAAATTCATCCAAATTATCAAAAGGTACATAAAGTACACAAACAGAAAAATAAGAATTGTAGTTGAATCTCTCTCTTCAGACAGATTTAATTTGACATATCTGACTCTGAAGCTTCAACAGCAAAACAAAGCTGAATAAAATGTAGGGTTTTTTTAATTCAGCTGTAACGTCTCATTCCATAAACAATTTCTACATCTACAGAACACAGCGTGTGCAGCTTTCACTGGAACTACTTTCCTCTGTGGAAACAGTCCCTGTTTCACTGTCTGCTGTCTGGTCTGTGAGCCGTGACCTTACTGCACAAGGTCGCCTCCCGCCTACAAATCCCAGTTTAACCCTTGACAGGAGGTGATAGGACATTAATGCAAGAAAGCTCAATTTGTAGCGTTAATTTGTGGAAGCTGAGGTTTGCCAATGAATTTTTTACATGATTTTTCTGACCTTGTAGCTTCCCGCCTGCATGTAGAAGTGTGTTTGTGTGCTTTGATGTGAATATTTGGCTGCTTTCATAACAGCTCTGCTCTCTGTGTCTCTTTGTGTTCTCCAGATGTACCACTCTGACCACGGCGTAGACTTCCCTGACCTCTCCTTCCAAATCCCTGGCAGCCCTGCAGCGCTGCACCAAGCAAACAGAGTGTGAACACAAACAGCTCCACACTTCAGCCTTCCCCCCCTTTCACCCACACAGGGCCTCCCTCCTGCAGCGCCAGTCCCGACCTCCCTCCTCTTGGACCATGGACAGCCCTCCTAAGCTGTCTGGTGAGACCCTGATTGTGCACCACATTCCCCTGGTGCACTGCCAGGTGTCGGGCGGTCGGCAGGGAGGCTGCGGGAGCTCGCTGAAGAGGAGCAACCCGTTCAGCCCGCCAGAGAACCTGGGCTTGAGTCGCACTACCTCCCTCCCCGAGAGAGACGTCCTCCAGAGGGAGGCTCTGCTCTACAGCAGTCTGATCCAGACCTCCAGCGGCTCCTGGGCCTCCCACAACGGAGGGAGGGAAAGGAAGGGTGGCGGGAGGGGAGGCAGCACAGCCAGCGACGACTCTTCGTTCACCTCGAGCAACTCGGAGGACCAGCTGATCACGGCTCACACGCTGCCCAGAGCCAAACCCAGGAACCGGAATCCGCTGCGTCATAATCCGTTCCTGCTGAACACTGAAGACGACGAGGAAGAAGACGAGGAGGAGGAGGATGAAGGCGACAACCTCAGCGGTTACCTGGAGGACTCGTCTTTCCACCTCCACAGTGACGTCAACTCTGATGGCATGGCGCCCTTCCGCCTGCACGACCTCGGATTCGCCTCCGAGCCGTTCCTTTTGCACAGTTCGGTTGGACGAAGCAGCCGGGAGTCTCTGAGAGGCATAGCTTCAGATCTCTCCGCCCACCTGGAGGACCTGGACATCTTAGGACTGGACAGCCAGCGGCGCCACGGGAGCAGCGGCTCCAACATGTCCATGGACTGCGGGGAGCAGGACTGGGGCGACGACGACGAAGAAGACGAAGACCATCCCATGAGGTGCGGTCGAAGCAGCAAGACAGGCTCGTACTCCTCCAGCTCCTCCACCCAGCACTGCTCCTGCTGCGCTCTGTCCCAGAACTACCCTCAGCACTTCCCTGAAGCCTTCTCCGAGCCGTTCTCCGAGTGCCAGCAGGGCTACGGCAGCGACTCTTCCTGCAACAGCTCCGACGGCGTCCTCGTCAATTTCAGCGCCATTTACAACAAAATGAACAACAGCGTCCCGGAGAAGCCGCCGGCCTCTGGACCCACCAACCTCAACAGCTCCACCGACCACTCCTGCACCTCGTCGGTGTCGGATCTACCGGGACACCAGCGGGACTCAACCGGAGGAGCGTTCTACTTGGACCTGCACACCTCCCCAACCGAGCCTCCGCTGTCCCACCACCACCAGGCCTCCTTCCCTCTGATCCGGGAGCCTCACCTGTCCACCTCCTCCACCTGCTCCTGCTCCGTGGAGCACCAGGGCCTCCTGGACCTTGACGCCAACTGCAACTCCTTCCACCCTCCTCCCCGTGCCGGGTCCTCGGGCGACCTGGCCGCCTGCCTGCAGAGTCAGGCCCGGCTGGTCGTCGCCACTCAGAACTACTACAAACTGGTGACCTGCGACCTGTCGTCCCAGTCGTCCCCGAGTCCCGCCGGCTCCTCGGTCAACAGCTGCTCCGACGAACACAGCAAAGGAAGCCCGACGCCGACCCAGCCCAGTGAGTACTTCCTGTTCAGGCAGCGGGCTGACGAGCAAGGCGTGGAGGAGGAGGACGAAGACGGAGAGTCGTCAAGGGTGAGTAGAAACAAGACACCAAGCTTCATCACATATCTCTTGGTTTTAATTCAAGTGTTGTTTTCCAAAGTTTGGCGAGAACAGTTTCTGTTTTGCAAACAAAACTGCTTTTGAGCAAGTTTATTTCTTCAGCACCTTATCAGAGGTGGTTGTTCAAACTGCTGTCCAGGCTAAAAAAATGTAAATTTGTTAAAGACAAGATAAAAGTTTTGCCAGATATTGCATAGAAAGACAAAATTACATAACATGAGAAAATGCAGTGCCGAGTAGAAAAGCTGTAAGATAGAAGTATGACACCTGGCCGAAAATGAAAATAAATAAGCTAAATAACAGAAAAGCAAGAAGTAATAGTGTCAGTAATATCACACATGCTCATGAAATGTTGTGCCTGAAAAAACAAGCATTGCACATTACATCCACATGTTGTACATGAAACCAGAATAAATGAAATAAAACACATAGTACTGACACTGATGCTGCATTAACTACTGGGAATACTTCAATGACATTGATATTGTCGTTCAGCTGCAAGTAAACGCAGCGAAGTAAGCAGGAAAACAAGATAAATGACACAATACAGCAGAAAAAAACAGGAATTTAAGTGCAGAATAAAGGCTTTAGACTGGACTTCACAATAGAACTGATTACTTGAAAGCAATGCAAAATAGAACTCTTCAGATTCGTCTTAAAAACTGTAGGTTTAGGAAATCAAAGCTCAGAGGGTTCCTGCAACATAATGACTAAACGTGACCTTCTAACCTCGTCGAGGAGTCAAAGAGGGAAACTTGAGCCTCTTTGGTGTCTTTTTTCCCGTGTTCGAAATTGTATCGGCTCATTATCTGCAATAAACAAACTGGTTTGCTGACTAATTGCAGCAGTTGTTAGAAGGTAGAAGTGAAAATGAGTCATTTAAAGAATTCAGATGACGATTACATAAGCCAAGCAAACAAAATATTCAAGTAAAACTCTTGAGTTGCAGCTTGCTGGGGGTGATATGCAATATTAATTCAATTTAGAGAGCGAATTCTGTTGACTTACTCCAACAAGTGATTATTATTTAGCGAAGTGATAAGAAGTACAGCGTGAGGAGGTAATATTGATAAGCAGAGTTTGTCATTTGGCCAAATTAAAAGGAGAACGATGCAAAAATGTGCAATAAATGTCTTGAAATTATGTCAGATAAGTTAAAGTGAAGGTCCCATGACAGTGACAGTAACCCTGAACTTTAAATAGCCGTGACTCTGGATCTCTTTAGACTGTAGCTGCTGTTATCGGCCATCATGTCTGGGGATTATTTTAGCAGTTAAGTAGAGCTGAAGGGTTTTAATATCAGTCAGGAACAGTGGCACTGTGTCAAAGCAGATCCGGCCTTCTGCCGCTTTATTTTATCTCCTGAGCTGCTGGAGAAAGTTTGACTGCTTTTCCTTTATTCTATTCTGTCGTCTCATTCAGCGAGAAGACGACGATGACGATAATGAAGAGGAGGAGGAAGAGGAGACTGAGCAGGCGGCCGGTGGTGCTGAAGCTGCTCCCGCCACCATCGAGGGTCAGGTCTACGTCAACGTCTCCCCTCCGGTGGCGGGTCGGGGGGTCATCGGCGCCGCCCCGGGGAGCCGCCCTCGCTCTCGCAGCTACGACCGCAACCTGGACAAGTCCCCGTCGCCTCGGCTCGGCTCTCTGGAGCGCATGTTGAGCTGCCCGGTCCGGCTCAGCGAGGGCGCCGCTCCGGCACCGCCGCCGCCCCCCAGGGTCACCTCCTTCGCAGAGATCGCCAGGAGCAAACGCAGAAACGGCGGCAGCGGGGGGTCGCCGTCCACCAAAGCGGCCGCGGACCCCTTTTCCTCCACCTACTCCACCCACTCGCACTCCTCGGTGGATTTCTCTCCGATCCTGGAGCAGCGGGTCGAGGCGGACAGTCAGGTGCTGTCGCCTGCACCCTTCACCAGGTGTTACAGTCAGGGAAGCATCGAGCGACACCTGGAGGGGGCGAGAGAGACCCGGGCCAAGGCTGAAGGTACAACACCTCCTGCTGCACAACCACACTGTAGAAACATGTTTTGGCCACTACGGGGCAGAAAACTGTTAAATTAGCCAATTGTTGCATCCAAGAAGTTTGCAAACCTAATTTGCACATTGAGCAGAC
>NW_007578337.1:288797-297855 GCF_000690725.1 Stegastes partitus
GAGAAAACTGATGTCTTTAGCAGTTTATCGTAGGTATCGTGGCTATTCAAAATGCTTTACAGTAAAAAATAGATGAATAAAAATTTTTTAAACTTGTTAAAGATGAAATGCAAGGTAAGGTAAAACTGAAATTCTTTGGCCAGGTATTTGTTACAAAACTAAATTACAAGATGTGATGAAAGGCAGTGCCTTCCAATGAGTCAGTGAGTCATGAAGGGAATCAAATATTTAGTCTTGATGAAATTTAGTAAAATCAAGGTTCTTGCACATCAGGAACTTCTCATCTCGCAAATATCCAAAGTACAGAAGGTGGACGGAGCACACTTCTTCATTCACAGTGTTTCATTGTGCAAACAGACTCGCGTGTCTTCATCAGAGTCAAAATGGACAAAAATCAAAGGCAAATAAACTTATTTAACCTAAACCAGGTGTATAATTGTCGGAGTTCAACCAGATATCAACCAAAAGCTGTGAAATAAACGGTGTGATCCAACCTGCTTTTGCAAATATTTAGTCTCCTTTTAACTCCTTTTGGTCTCCACCATCTCCAGAGGAAAATATCTGGCTCTTTAGCAGCTGGATGTGAAAGAAGACGAAATGTTTAAGCTAAAAAGGTCCATAAATGTAGCAGAGATGGATGATAATTAACTGTTTGTTCTGCATTAGTGATCACATGTTTTATTTCTGTCTTTGGCAATTACAAGAAAAAAAAAAAGCTCCTCAGGAAAGATTAAAACCTTTCTTAAAAAAACAAAACAAAACAAAACAGTCCAACACATTTCTATGTGTTGATCAGGTTATTCGCTGCAGTTTCTTGCTTCATTTACTTCGTCTTCAATTGCTAATTAGTAATTAACGTTTTCATCTGACCTTTTCCCGTTTATTTAAAACATAACCTGTCTCATAGCTGAGCTGATAATTGCTCATTAAAACGCTGAACTTCCATCTCGTCCTCACTACATTAGTCTTTGTTTAGCTGTAGAATATTTTTTACTGTCTTTTTCAGCGAAACTAAAGAATATTGATTCATAGGAACACAATGCATCACAGTTGTTCTTTTTTCAAAGATTAACAGCTTTCAGTAGTTTACATGCTGACATTTATAATCTAACATCCTGCATAGACTGGTGACTTTATATAAAGATGGATGAATCATGAAGGTCAGTGTTGTGACTTTAGCCGTCGCCTTCTTGGTTAATCAAAAAAAGAGCCAGAAGCTGGAGCATGAGGTCGGCCATGCAAACAGCCACGCCCTGAAGTATGCATAAATTTAAGCCTTAATGCAATTTAACAGGTTAATTGTATAAAACTTCACGCCCTGTACGCTTGTCATGAGCGGGGAGGCCAAAATCGTTTTTTGTTTTAGGCTTCAAAGTTTAATTCTGCTGTGAAGTTGGACATATGAACATGGAGGTCTATGGGGATTTACTCGTTTTTGGAGTCGGCCTCAAGTGGATATTTGAGGAACTGCAGCTTTCGGTACTTTTATTAGTCAAGCCATTCTGTGGAATAAAATGGTCTGGCTTTACCACATTATTATTATTATACTGTAGGAGTGTTTGTTAGTATTTCTTTAAACCAATCTCAACCATCTTAGGCTGAGCTGAGCCCAGGATGTAGGGGTGGTGTCCCCTTAAAATAGCGACTGGTGGAACTGTTGCATGCTTCAAATCATTTCACTGTGGTAGGCTGCTACTCGAAGGTTCATGTTTCCCGTCGTGAAGCAAATTTGCAAAATGATAACACGTAGATAGCAGAAAGACACCTGACTTCCACACATAGTCTACATCCAGAAGAGTTAGACGACATTACATCGGTCCAGAAATGGCCTCTTTGCATAGAAATTAAATTTGATGCTTTTAATGGTGCACTTTCCCTCCAAAAGCAAACAATAAACTGAGGTAAATAAATTCATTGCATCATCCAGACATGCGTTGACATTTCCACGGCAGAGGGTTTGTTGTCTTCTTTGACATTTTCTTTGCTGCATCCGTGGTTTATGTGCGTATCTTGCGGTTTCGTCGTAATGCTACATGTTTGGACTGGAGGCTGCACACTTACGACTATATGTATATATTTAGAGGAGAGCCTGATGCAGAGTGTATCCTCAGCTGTAGAGAGTGAAGGTTGAAGTGGGCCAAATGTGTTCTGAATAACAATCAAGTGTGAGGGGGAGTCGAAGGTGCAGAGAAACCCTCCCGCTGAGCTCCGTGTGGGTCTGCCGTGTGTGTGATTTTGTGTTTGTATGTTTGTGTTTGTGTGTCGTTGTGGTTCAGAGAGTCTATAGGCCCGACTTATCGCAAATACACAACCCGCAGAAGCCTCTTTATTCTGACAGGGAAATGATGTCACTCCTCTGTCGCTGCAAAGCATTTATTCTCTGTGGTTTTATTGAAATGGTGCTAAAAAAAAAAAAATGATGCTCTACAAACCGGAGAGCATCTGAAAGCATCTTATTGTTTTCCAAATTTCTGACTGAGCAGCTCACAATGCTGTCACAGATTGCTCATATTTGGCAGTTTTATTAATCCAAGATCTATTCAGGAGGTAAGTGGCTGATGGTAAGATGCTGAATTTAACACGGTTCGAAAAAGGAGATGGAGTCAGTCACAACAAAATGAGACGTTTATTTTATTCCTGCCAAGTCTTGTGCGCTGCTCAATTCTGAGAACCGAAAACAACAGCAGATCAATTCTGCTCTATTTTTACGCATTCTGTGCAACGTGTTGACTGTAAAACAGTAACGGCTGATTGATTAGTCAGTCTGCTTTCAATTAAACTCATGTAAAGTGTTTCAGGTTTGTTGGAATAAATAATATGTGCAGAAATAAATCGAAGAAGTACACAAGTCGCATACATACATAAGTCGACAACATATTAAGTTGGTGAACGTATAATTGTTAAATATATACAGCAAATATATAAATTCATTCATTGATTTATTGAAAAAGATTAACTTAAAAATCAAAGACGGCACTTTCTTTTAAAATGTAGAAGGTGAAGGATGGTTCTGATGCAGCACAAAATATTTACCATCAAAGACGTCTCCAACATAAAAAATATATGTTTATTGTAGATTTTAAGTCTGCTTTGCCTCTTTTGTACATAGAAAACAGCTTAAACCACGTACAGGTGAAGCCCAACGCAGGAAACCACAACCAAAACATGAACAGCCTGCATCAGTCTTTTTTGAATTGTGACAATTTCTACTTTCAAACTACAATTAAAGGTATTTTTAATTGTCTGTCCGATCATCGTAAGATTAAAAAAAGGAAATCCTGAAATCAAGGTGCAGAAAAATAAGTTAAGTCCGGTTTAAATGACCAGCATTAATATGTCACCCGTCAAAATAATGTTTGCAGCTTCAGTAAATTAGATTTTTTTTCATCTTGCAACCATGCACTTAATTAAGTGTTGAGGAAAACGGTCCTTAAAGTACTTTTAGAGTGCAGAAGCTCTGAATGTGAGCCTTTGTGGAGAGCTGCATGAGTAGGTGTTTAGGTAGGAAACATTTCAGAGGCTGAATCTGATTCTTCTTTGAGGTTTCAGCTACTGAGGCCTTAAACTGGCCATAATAAAAACTCAACTCGGTGTCAAATCGATTGTCTCAGAAGATATTTATTTCAAAAGCATTCATATACAGTGAGAGCAGAACCACCGTCAGCTTCATTTCAGCTGCTCGCTGTGTTTCTGGTTACGCAAACACACTCACAGGGACACACATGCCTGGAATTCCTCTGGAAGGAGCCCAGGGATGGTGAAGTGCAGCAGCAGAGGAATGTCCCAGGAAGCCCCAGCTGTCCCCTTTTCTAGTTTTACACCGACCGGAGCTGCAACAATCAGCTCAGGAGCATTTAGAAAACCATCTCTTTAATATAGATCCCCTTATGATCCTATAATGATGATGCTTACAGTAATTAACAAACAGCTCCCTTTAGGTTTAAGCTGGTTATTTAGATATTTTTTTTTGCACCTGTATGAGAGAGCAGCTGTTGCTTTATTGGTTTCTGATCAAATCCAAACTCTCAAAATGCTTTTATGTAGAAGATTAAATTTTAAGAGCAAGCACACTGCAGTGACATTAAATCTTTATTAGCCAGTTACTGCTTCTTCTTCCAGCAATTTCTGAATGTTTATTTGCTCGCGTCACATTTTTTATTCACTGTGGGATCATTTTTCACTGGAATATAAACTCCTGCACCTCTGTGGAAACCATAACTAGAAGTAGAGAGAATTTAAACATGTTGCCTGTAGAGTATGGTACCAATATAATGGCATAAGTTATATATTTTTAAAAAATGAAAGCTGAATTTCCTTCATTATTTATTTTACAAAAAATTAAAAAATCAACATGTTCAACATTTTTCCAAGTACCCACAAACGTTACCAATACTGTAAATAACAATGCTGGCTCTACATACGATAAATAATTTACATTTTTAATCCATGCTTGTCTCTTATGTTCTGTGTAAACACTGCCTGCAGTTCAGCCAAAAAGTATCTGAGTCTCGAATGGATTCTTTTTTTTTTTTTGCACAAAGGAGGGCCGAATTTTATGTTTCTTATGGTGAATTTCCTGAAATACCACAATTTTAAGCTTGGATTTGATTGATTTCATGAGTTTCTACATAATTTTAAAATAAAGAAACAGATGATTTATTCATGAATCATCAGAAAATCAAAATTTAGGTGATTTTTTTTTGTCTGTTTTTAACAGTGTCTTGCTCTGATAAATGTTGTAATTTTGGCATTTTTCAAAAAGGTAACATGACTTTTAAACCCACCGATGCATTTTAAGGTTCATCGTGTTAAAACCTCACATCAGCTTCATACAAAATGAACAAAACAACAGACAATAATATAGTAAAGTCGTGTTAGATTATATAACAGGTGCTGCCTCTGAGCGTACAGGTTCGTACTCCTCGGTCTCCCAGTCTAGAACAAAAGATCACTTCCCCACCCTGTTTACTGAACGTGGATCAAAGTAGTAATTTGAGCTTCTGAGCAACACCCCAAAGAACGGATTGTATTTAATGTCTTTAATCTCCTGAATCTTGACTGTGGAAGAGAAACCAAGGACGCACAGATAGTTTAGCAGGCGAGGAAGAAAATTGATCAAGAGCTTTAGCAGAAAATAGGTCATCATGAAGCAGATCCATGTTCTCACAGTGATGGCTGTAATGAGAGGCCGTGCAGCATCTCTATATATTATTCATCAGGCTTGGGAAGCGTACAGCGCAGGCCTCGCTGAAGGCCTCTGGGAAAGCAGCTCGATCTGCAAATGATGCGAACGCAAAGCAGCGAGAGGAAAAGCTAATGGATTCCTCTGTGAAAGAGGAGAAGGCAGCTGATGAAAGAGGAGGGATGACGGAGCAGATACAGGGAGTGTTTGTTCCCCCTGCAGCTTCGGTCCTGCTGGGCGTGGAGTCGTCCTCTGCAGCTCCACGGCGCCCCCCGGTGGCCGGCCTGGGGTGCAGCAGGGTGGTGGGCCGGACCTGACGGTGACAAACAGCTTGCGCAACGCATGCTGACGTCACACACGCTGCTGTCAGTCATACGGTGGCTGGAACACAACCACAGGAAAACACACAGATAGGGAATCAGTGCAGGAAAAAAAAATACAGGGCCTTCTCCTTCGCCGGCTTTCCCTCCTGACGCTTCTGGTTTAGATTATGTGAGTGTCTTTGTGTATTCCTTGTGTTGCTGTGAGTGTCTGTGCACATGGGCCTGTGACAGGAGTGTCTCCAGCAGTTATATGGCTGTCTGTGATAAGAGCTAGTGAGCTTTGTGACAGGGCAGTTTTCTGTCTGTCTGTTCCAAGTCTAACCTTCATGCTCGTGCAGTTTAGTGCTGATTAATCAATGTGCTGATCTAAGGAGAGCTCACTCCAGTGTCTTAGCTGTTTATCTGCCTTTTTCAGCTTCTAAAATGACTGCATTTGTTGTATTTATATCTTTGTAAATGTACATTTTGGTTGCGGACTGTTGCATACACAGAATAAGCCTTTTTATTATGTTTACTTGGATTATTGGGAGGAAATTATGACAATAATCTTGGAGTATTTCCATGTACGCTAAAATACTAATCCATAAATTATCAGCAGGTTCATCAAAAATGAGTTGCAACTTGTGTATCGGGGTGCTTCAAAAAGTTAAACAAGGGACCTATCTCCCATTTTGAAGTTTAACTGTAAACTATGAAGCCTTTAATTACTGTTTTTTTTTAAAAAAAGTAATGCAACAACAAGTTTTCTTCTGTGACGCTGAGGCCAAAAACATCTTGAAGTGCATGGAGACGCTCAACATTCTCCTCTTTTTCCACTATCTAGATATTAAATGTGACGTGTGAACACCAACCTACACGTAGTTTGGCAGCCTGCTTGGTTCTTTATGTAAATTATCTATTTTAATGACTACTTGTCTTCCTGCATGCAACACTTTCCCCTGCCACTGCTTTTTCTGGGGCACCATCCCTGCATCCTGGGCTTAGATCCACTCAAGACCATTGATGTTGGTTTAAAGAAATATGAACAAGACAGAGCGGTTTTTCACCCCGCTATGGCAGAATGACAATGAGCTGGAGTCAGAGCGTTCGCGTGGAGATAGGTGTGGCTATACAAGACTAGAAAAGTAAAACATTGTGCACATTGCCAAGAAAGACTTAGTGCTCCGACATAACCTTAGAAAGAAAGAAAAAGGTTGAAATGTCTAAATTCTGTTTAGATAGATGATAATAAGACAAGATAAACTTTATTAATCATTTATTGAGGAAGTTCAAATATTACAGATGAAGCATAGTAAGAAACAAGGCAAGAAATTAAAGATGTAATAAAGACTATGTGCATCTTTCACATGTACAGATATAGCATGGTAGATAATGTACCTTTTAGGACACACATTGTGTATAGAACTGTACTTAAAGGTATACAGAACAACAGTGCTACATTTCTGTTATTGCAGTTTAAAACATACAGAGAGAGAAGACCAGTGTTACATTATGCTGTTGTACCTGAAGAGCTGTAAGAGACACAACTCAACTCTAAGATATTTGTAGAGGCTATAGTTTGTGGTGCTGTTGAACTATATTTTGTTATACAGCTGCTTTATGTGCTTTAGAAAAGTCTGCAAACTTACAAAGTCCACACCGAAAGGAACTATTCCCCCTCACAGAAGACTCTGCCCCTCACCTGTCTCGTTGAAACTCCAGGTTTTTCTACTGTTACTTATATACATGTAACACAATTGGCCTGATTGGCAGCGAGTTTGGCCCTCAAACAAAGAATGAGCAGCTGCCTTGCAAACCGCCAATATTTCCTAACTAGAGCTGCTTCTGCTAAAACCACGGCCCTGCCATCAGAAATCTCGATGCTACATAACCAACGTTGCCTTGCTTCTGTTCTGGCCGACCAATCACAGCAGACTGGGCTGTTTAGAAGGCAGACAGGAGCTAAAACTGAGTGATTCAGACAGAAATAATGTGTTTTTTAATATTAAAGCTTGTCAACATATTCTTGTAAACCCCCAAAATAAGATTACACACCTGTAAATGTGCATAATATGGATTCTGCTGTTAATAAAAACCAAACAAGAACCAACTAATTCTTTTATTTTTTCTTCTCTCCTTTCATTCAGGTGGTCTGTCGACTTCCTCCGACAGCCGCCCAGCGGTGGTCCGCTACAGTAAGGACCAGCGGCCCACCACGCTCCCCATCCAGCCCTTCACCTTCCACCACCAGTTCTCCTCCAAGCCCCCCCAGCCCAAGCCCCTGCTGCCCCTGCTCACTGGCTACGTCTCTGGGATGCAGGGTCGTTCCAGTTCAGGCTCCGGCTCTGGCTCTGGCTCCGGAGGTCCGGTCGGGGAGGACGGTGAGGATGCGGCTGAAAACAGATTCCAGGGTTCTCTGGGCACGGCGGCTCCTCCTCCCGGGTCGGTCCGGCCCTCTCCTCTAGGGAGCTACTCCCCGGTCCGGCTCCAGGGGGCACCCAGCTCCGGGTCCTGCTCCACCTGCAGCCCCAGCCCTCAGCCCACACACAGTCTCTCCTGCCCCCTGTCCGCCGGCCTCGGCCCCCTGCACACCCCACCTGCCGTGAAACAGGGAGGCGGGTCGGTGCCGCTGCCCCTGACTCCTCCACCTTCATCCCTGGGGGCGAAGCGAGGGGCGGTGCCACCGATGCTGCCGGCCGTCCAGGGACACTGTTTCCACCGAGGAGCTCTGTCCAGCTTACCGGCACTTCACAGCGACACACTGAGCCCACTGGGCTGCCTGGACTCTGGAAAACATGCAGAGGGAAGCAAAGGCCCTGGAGCCAGAACACATAATGGTAGGTTTTAAAGAAAGCTGGCCTGGTTTTAGGAAAAAAACTTTGGAAATTGAAGCATATTGTGTGCTTGACTTTAGGTGTTGAATACACAAACTCACAGGTTCTGATAGACTTCTTGCTGCTGGATTTGTTGGCTCCACCAGAGATCTTTCTTAGAACTTGATGGTCATCTTTCCTGTTTTGTTTTACTTTATTGCTGCACTTTACGTTTGCTCTCTTGCAGCTGTCAGCCTCTTGTGATGAGCCCCTTTCAGACATGCAGTCCTTTCATTAAATCTGACAACATTTAAACTCTGAATGAGCAACTTGGTCACTTTTCTTTAAAAACTGTCACAGCAATCTTACTGGGATGAATCTAATGTTGCTTTGAAGATAGCACAAGTCTGAAACGCATGCAGTCACATCAGAATCAGATCACTTTTATTGCCTCATACATCTTCACATGCGAGGAATTTAATGTAGTGTTTTGGTGCATAAAAGTAAATAAAGAATCAAATATAGCAAATCCAAGGAATTATAAAAGTAATAAGAAACGATAGAAATTTCGATTGGCATGTACAAGCAACAGTACTTTGAGTTGTGTGAAGAGATTTAAGGAAGATTTTTTTTTTCCTTTTTAAATTGCTGAACCAATATTGTTCCAAAAACATCATGATGAGCAAAAGACTATCTGTTAACAACCTGAAATGTCTCTAAAAATACAACTTTACTGCAACAAAGAGAGTCCGTAACAACTC
>NW_007578337.1:298186-326865 GCF_000690725.1 Stegastes partitus
GAATAATGAGACACACCAATAATAAATGTAATCCAGGTTTTGGCAAAAATGTTAGCAGGAAGTTTAGTTTGTTGCTTGCAGATGTTTAGGAATATTTGCTCTGAGTTTATTAAATACTTGCAGCATCCGACAGCAACAGGATCCATATCAGCTCTCTAAAGAGAAAATAAATGCATTAATTTTATGCTCAGCAGCATTAACTTTATGAATTATTTCTAATTTTATCATCTCTGACATTGAGACAGGAGTGAACTTCATCACAGCTGTGGCAATGTTTTATTTTTCTGTTTGTGCTAGTTTATTTATTAGTTTATTATTAATATTGTCCATCACTTGATGAGCTTCCAGTCTTGGTTTATGACAAATATCATGCAGCAGCTCTCTCCGTCACTTTTTATGCCTAAATGAAGAACATTAAAAGTGTCTGAATGACTGAATGCCGTCACTTTAGCAGATAAATGAAGCAGCAATGTTGCGTATCTCATGTCTGAACGGGGCTTTAGATCCAGTCAGCAGCTTTTAAAGGAATGTTCAATTGCATGTTAGTCAGTAGTTTAGTTTCAATGTTCTGCTGCACATTCTTACTGTTTTCTCTTTCTTCTCTTCCTTCATGCATGAACTTACACCCTCTCCCGTCGTTCCTTCTCCTTTTCCATTCACTCTCCTTCCTCCTCCTCTGTTCTCCTTCCATCCATGAACAAACCGTCCTTTAACCCTCCAACCATCACGCTCCTTAACGCCCCCCCGTCCCCCACAGCGCACCACCTCTCTCCCCAGGCTCTCAAATGGAGGGAGTACCGCCGTCGGAACCCTCTGGGGGTGGAGAGGGTATCGGGGGGCCACTCCTCGGCGGGATCGGGCCCCCTGTCTGGCGGCGCTGAGGCCAGAAGGGGCGGGGGACCGAGGCCCGCCCGACGCAATGTGTTCGATTTCCCTTCAACCCACTCGGGCCACTCGCTGGGACGCCTCAATGGTGCTCATGACCCACTTAGAAACACTTTGGGTTTTTTTAAGGGGTTTAAGGTTTTTTTTTCTTTCAAAGTCAGAGTGAACTTTATTGTCTCTACATGTGCAATAATAATAATAATAATACAACAATAAATACAATAAATGATGGTAAATGTAAGACACACGTTTGTTTAAAGTCACTGAGGAAGAAGGACCACATGTGTACGAGGTCTTCCTTTGGTTGTCTAACGATTCCTGGAGGGTTTTAATGTTTCTGTCCCTTTCTGTCTCGGCAGCCGGCCAGTCGGCGAAGCTGCAGCAGAGCTACAGCGACTTCCTGCCTGACTACTTCTCCCTGACGGAGAAGCCTCCCGAGGAGTTCTGCCTCTCCCCCGATGCCTCCACGTCCTCCTCTTCCTGCTCCTCCTCGCAGTCGCAGATCTCCGTCGACCTGACGCAGAAGAGAGGTGGGGCTCCGACCTGGTGGATGTTTGTGTCAGAGTCAGTGGGAAGTCTCTGAATATTTCATAGCCGGGCGCTAAACGGCGATATCCAGCTGTCAGAGCTTCAGTTTACTGTTTGCGTTTCAGATGTAGGAGTCTAGAGCCGGCTCCTGCCTGGAGAAAACATGAGCCTCCGATTATGTGCACTAGTCATTCTGATTTGAACCCTCTGAACTCCAAAACTCCAGAAATCTGCCAAAAACACAGAAACGGAAACTGAAGTGTCATATTTTCAACCATCGACAGACGTTGAGCTCAACTTAAAATCGTGATATTTTGTCCAAATCGCTTGTCTCAGTTTAAAAATTTGCCAAAAATACTCAGTTTACCCCAGATTCTGTAAAAAACTAAAGATTTTGAGCTCCTCTGCGCAACCAAGAAGTCATTATTTACTGAGCTGTGACCAACAGTTACAGAGGATCACTCAGCTGTGCTGCAGGAGACGAGACAAGTATGCAATCTAAATACAAATATATCAATATTATTTAGAGTAACCCTATTATTTTTTAAATTTGTTTAACCCTGACACCTGTGGAGACTTGGAAAATGTACGTTAATTTTAGGCTGTTGTTTTTTTTTTCTTCCAATTTTTGTCAACCAAATAATCAAAGAGATGCAACGTTCATGTTTTGCTTCTTTATGGTTTTCAAACTGTGGTATACAGCAGATAAGAGATTTTCAACTTCTCTCTACTTCTAGCCTCAGTTGTGCTGTTTCCATAGAGGTGCAGGACTTCATATTGAAAGTGAAAAATGAGTTCACAGGGAGGGAAAATGCAAAAAAAAAACAAACGCCCAGGAGCTGCCTGGAGTTCAGAGGGTTAGGAAACCACTGGTTGTTGTTGGCATCAGTAGTGAGGCTTTAGGTGGGTGGATTTTTTGCAGTGTTATTGACTTTTAAACAAAGTTGTGTTGCGGATTTCTCAGAATAAGACTGGGATTGTCGCTTCGATTGCTGTCTGGTCTCTTTTGTCACCTCTGCACTACGAAATGTTCTGGAGCTGTGCAGCAGTTAATTATAAAGAAGAACACACAGACTTCCACAGCTGCTTAGAAGAGAGAATCCTACTAGTTGATTTAGTTCCTTAATATTTGGGATTCTTTCATCAGAAAGACACGTCTCTACTCCTGTCTCACCTCTTTAAAATCTAGATTTCTGCATCATTGATCTTCACTCGACTTCTTTCTAATTTTAAAAAAGCCTCCAGCAGGATGATGTGCTGTGTTTTTAAGGACCTTTTGGGTTCATACAGGGAGCCACAACAAGTCTGCTACCACGAATTCCTCTTGTGCTGCTGCATTGCAGACAGAATCCGATAAAAAGTCTCCCTTTACTGTTCTGATGATCACATTTCCAGATCACGGTGCTGTTGTTAGAGAGAACGGGGGGTGACTTGATGCTGCTGAAGGGTCCTTCAATGAAGAGCGCCTCTCAATGAGTCATCCAAGGCCTCTTCAGGCAGCTGGGGGCTTTTACAAGGCCAGCCGAGGGTCTGCTAGAGTCAAAGGGATGTAAATTTATCCATATGCAGTAGTGTGTGTGTGTGCGGTAGATGCTGATTTGTGTCCTCTAAGCTGGAGTAGAAGGTGGTATATAAACAACAACTGTGGTGTCGGAAATGGAGTATAATCCTGTTTTAACAAGGGAAGAGATGATCCGGCTTCAGGTGGATCATCCAGGTTTACTTCCCTGTACGGACCCAAATCTACACTGCTGAGGTCGGATTCATTAATCCTTATTTCACCTTTGACTCCCGTTCACTGTGTCCCAGAGACGTATTATTTATCCCGCAAGGCGTCTAGTGAAGCAAAAGTTCTTCTTGTTCAGCAGAAGTGTGCATCGCTGCCTTTGTGAGTGTTTTGAAATCTTCACTGAGATGTCGACATCGGTACATTTTGTGCTCGGAGCCGTTCGATTGCAGTCAGAAGACGGTCGCTGCTGCTCATTACACAAGTCGTTGCTGCTTTAGTAAATCTATAATAAATTAATGCAGATCTGGAGAGGACACAACATTTGCAATAGATGTCTATGCTAAACTATGATGCTTCTCACTTCCCTGCAGGAGAAAACACACATACAAGATTGTTTTGGGGGTTTCGTTACCTTCATTTAAAAGTTACAAAACTGGGAACTCATTGCTGAGAGTATTTGCACCTTATTTGCTCAGAAATCAGGCCACACTCCAAGTCATGGATTTAGTAGAATCATACAAAAAAAAAATCTTAAGCTACAGCCAACGCAAAGACCGTGAAGTGGACTAAAAATGCTTCTTTCCCCTTTCCTCCGTCAGGTTTGGTGAAAGCCGTGAACACAGCGGTGGATCTGATCGTGGCACATTTTGGTACCAGTAGAGACCCGGATGTAAAGGTAGGAGGAGATGTTGGTGCTTTAGATTCACAGATATCACAACTATGCCAAGTCTTTCTGAATATAAAAGGAGTGCTGGTTCTGCTGGTTGATTCGGGCTCACGGGGTAACATTTCGAAACTACGCCATGTCATCGAAAAGTTGAGGTGCTGTCAAGGTCACGAATCAGGAGACCAAGTAACTCCAACAACACCAGGACCTGTGTTGTGTTCCTTTTTGTGATCACGTGTAGGTGCATATTTGCGATTTCAGCATGGATCTCAAACTGAAACAAAAGGAAAACATCGTATTTTGTGTCAGTCGGTAGCCGAGATGATTCAAGCTTCTTGTGGCGGAGCATCGTAGTTGTGAGAGGCGGGTCTGTGGGTACCACCAAGAGAAGAAACAGAGCTTTACAAATGTTGTTTTCTTCAACATTCAGGCAATTTGTCACAGTGAATTCAGCGTCCACAGCTGGATTGTCGAGGCAGAGTTCTACTGTAACGTCCTAAGGCAGGGGTGTCGAACTCTGGTCCTCGAGGGCCGCAATCCTGCATGTTTTAGATGCTTCCCTCTTCCAACACACCTGATTCAAATGATCAGGATCGTTATCAGGCTTCTGCAGAGTTTGATGATGAGCTGATCCTCTGTCCTAAGGTGTCTGAGGGAGAACATTCAATGCAAATGACCTAAAGTGTGGAATGCTGACATGTGAATTGGATGTTTTGGTCAAGACAACACAATTGTCGCTCTCCGCTTGCCTTACCGGCCAGATTCACCTCCCTGCTACTTTTCGTCTTCCCATAACTGAAATTCAAGGTGAAACTTTCTAGCTTCAGTGCTAATCACAGCCGGTGCGTCACATTGTTTGTGTAACAGGACTTCCACGTAGTGTAACAAGTGATGCAGGAGCGCCGGGAGCAGAGTATCGCTGCACAACAAGTCTATGCCAACAGGAATACCAGATTCATATGAGGAGTGATTTTGGATTTTTATAGCCACAGTCTCTGAACTTCATGATCACATCTTGTGTACTGGTGTTTGCATACATTTAATTACGGCAACACAGTGCAATCAAGTTCAAAAGAATTTAGTTTAGTTGGTGAATTACATCAGTCTCACAGACAGATGGAGCCATCAGACCTTTTTCAGTTCTCCAGTTCAAGCTCATTCCTGCGTAATGGGGCTGACTTTGATCTTTTTGATGCACACCTTTCCTGACCAGCACTCCTTTTCTCCAAGCGGTTTCATGTGTTTATTTTCTGAAATCTGACTGATTTCCTGTGACTGTTTCTTTATTTGATAGGTTCACTCACTAAACTGAATACACAAAAAATGTATTTGCACAGGACTGATGAGACGTTTCATACGAGCTGCAGCTCAGTCTAATCCAGAGAGCACAAAGAAAAGCAAATACAGCCCGTCGTGATCCATCGATTGAACAAACAGATTATTTGCTCTCTCCTCTTTGATTTGCATGATCACACACGAGTAAATAAATCGTGCACGTGGTTAAACAGACAAATGCAGTCGTGGAAAAAAATCTCACTGAGGTTTATCTGTGATGTTTCAACTCCACCAGGCCAAACTGGGGAACAGCTGGGTGAGTCCCAACGTGGGTCACCTCATCCTGAAGTATCTGTGCCCGGCGCTGCGCGAGGTTCTGCAGGACGGCCTGAAGGCCTACGTGCTGGACCTGATCATCGGACAGCGGCGCTGTCAGCCCTGGAGCCTGGTGGAGGCGTCCACACAGCTGGGTGAGAACACGACTACGCTTATTTATCAAAAGTTGTTTGATTTTCCAACAAGTGCTTCACTCTCGCCTGCTAATAATCAACAGTAATCAGTATCAGCGTTATTATTGATCCACTGCGGTATTTTGCACAGCAGAACCTTCAAAATTCCATTTACAACATACAAAAGTTAGACATTAAATATTGTTCTGCTCCGAGGTGGTGAAGCAGTAAGGTGTTAGACTTTTATAGCAGAAACATGCTTTCTATTTAACCCATTCTTTAAAAATCAACCATAAACTGAAAACTTGTTGGTGAGGCACACGTCAGAAAGCTGAACAATATTTTATTACATCTAAAAGTGAACTAAACTATTGATAGAAGGACAATAAAAAAAGAAAAGTTTTAATTTTCAATAACTTCAGAGATTTTTTTGACTAATTTCTTAGATGCACAGTAACAAAAAAGTGAACTTATCTGATGACCAGTGTGGGGTTCTTGCAGTTAACTGTTTTTTAATGCTTGTCTCCCCTCAGGTCCGTCCACTCGTGTTCTCCACAGCTTGTTCTCTAAGGTGAGCCAGTACTCGGAGCTCACGAGTCACAGCATGAGACTGAACGCCTTCATCTTCGGCCTGCTCAAGTGAGTCGCTTTCTTTATCGCTCTTTTCATCGTTGTTTGCATTCTGAACGTAGAGATCAGGATCTTCAGGCTGGTTTAGCAGACAACTATCATATTGAGCTTTATTAAGATTTGTTAAAGTACCTTAATGTGGGAAAACAAAGTCTGTAAATATTAGTTTAGTGCACACTAAGTTCTCAAGAGAAAGTTACCACAATGCATTGGTCCAATAACCATGTTGCACTGCAGCACATCTCTATCAGCTGTGTATAAACGGCTCCATAATGCTACTAGAGGTCTAAAACTTTCCAGGGGACCATTAAGCTAAAGCTACTGCAGTGAGCTACAGTTACACACAAAATTGGAAATTCAAGAGCTCCTATTATTCTCTTTGCATTTTTCCATTTCCTTCAAATGTGTTTTTGCACATAAAAGAACTTTAAACTGGTGAGGCGCTGCAGCAACGCACAGTATCAGAAAAATAGCATGTTTTTGAATATTAAAGCATATTAAACCTATCCTAGCTTACCCCAAAATTTTAATAATAAACCTGTAAATGTGCAAATTATGGGCTCTTTAATATTCTATTTGGAAAAAGGCATTGTGCTGATGAATGGTTTGTCCCCAGTGGAGCAAGAATAAGACACAGTGAGCATTGATCTAAACTGTCGGAGGCACAGTGATGTTTGAGGAGGTTTATTTATGCTGAAAAATAACAGAAATCTTTTGTTTACTTATTGTGTTCTTCAGAATCATATCCGTGCTAAACGGTAGTTTCTGCTGCAACAGATGTATTTTTTCTTCATGCTGTTGCCAACTGCTGCTCAGAGCGAATCCAAGGGAATCTTTAGATTTGCTGAGTTTTTTACTTTATAGCATCTTAACCTTATTATGTGAAGTGCCCCGAGATATATTGTGAGTGGGCGACATATAAATAAAACTGGATTGAATTGCTTTTCCTTTGTTGCAGTTTTATAAAATGTTATTTTTATTCTGTTTCAGCCTAAAATCTTTGGAGTTCTGGTTCAATCACCTCTACACACATGAAGGTACGACCATAAGATGACATTTATCTTGTACCTTGTGCTTCTATTAATCTTTATGTACTGAGACAGTTGTCATATTTGGTTTTCTGTTTCTTCTGTCTTTCTTCAGATATCATAGCAGCACACTACAGCCCGTGGGGTTTCCTTCCCCTGTCGCAGGGGGCCTGCCAGCCCCTCTTTGAGGAGCTCCTCCTGCTGCTGCAGCCGCTGTCGCTGCTTCCCTTTGACCTGGACCTGTTGTTCGAGCCTCACCTCCTCCAGAAGGGCCAGGAGCAGCTGCGTCGCAAGGAGCAGCTCTGCTCCGCCGGCCAGAGCGCCGACCAGTCGAGCCGCTCCACCTTCCAGCTCATGCGGGGCTGGAGCACCACCGTCAGCGAGATGGTCCGAGACTCGGGCGCCGAGGCCAAGAAGGAGAGGACGGGGCTGAGACGAGAGGGGACGTGGCCGAGGATGGAGGTGGCCGGATCGAGACGGGACGGAGTGGGAGCGAAATCCAGGCTGAGGAAGGAAGGAGCGACGACCGAGAGCATGACGGACGAGCCTGCTGGCAGAGCGACGAGGATGGAAGTAGGGTTTGCTGATCTGTGGAGGGAGAGAGGGCTGGAAGGCCAGAGGATGAAAGGTGTCGGGCAAGAGAGCAGCGCCGAGAGTGAGGATGCACAGGACAGGAGGAAGGAAAAAGCTCCTGCAGACGAGGGGCGGCAGCGGCAGGACAGACAAGCCGGCTGGTGGTACCAACTCATGCAGTCCTCCCAGGTCTACATCGACCAATCCACAGAGGGCTCCAAGTTTGTCAAGGCCGAGAAGAGGAAGAAGTCATCAGAGAGGCGACAGGGACAGCTGCCGCCCGCCAGAGAGGGCGTGGTGGAGGGAGCGGAGTCCAGCCAGGAAGGCGAGATCAGGAAAAGCAGCAGCAGCGAGTCGACCGGGTCCAGAGGTCGGCCTTCGTGGATGGGAAGCCCCCCAGAGTCGGTCCTCAGCCAGGAGAAGGACGCAGATCCTCTGGAGGTGGCAGGGGCCGGAGCTCAAGCTGCAGCCCAGGAGGAGAGCCCCTCGCACGGGCAGAGTCTGCGCTGGGGCAGGCTCTTTGGTTCCAGTCTCGGTTCTCCCTTGAGAGCGGAAGCAGCAGAACAGAAGGCAAAAACTCAAAAGACAAGGTGAGGAAAGGCTGTCTGGATTATGACTGACCAAAAGCAACAGAGGTTCTACCAACAAAAGTTGTTCATTAAGTCTCAGTCCTGTGTGCCGTAGACGCATCAATAGCTGTGTTTCAGGAACACATTCTAGTGTTGCATTAGAGAAAGTCACCAGAAAAGGCAAAAACTTCACAAAATAATGTTTACTCACTGTCTGCTTGTGCATGATATTTTTCTTAATGTCAGCAAAATCCTTCAAAATACCAAAAACAACAAATATTCTACTGACAAATATTGTTTGTGCAGTTTGAGTTCTCGGTTAGTGTCGGTGGTGTTTTAAATCTAGTCAGAACACATTAACAGCTGTGTTTCCATCCCATGTTTTGAAGGTCTGCATTAGAAAAGGTCACTAGACACAGCAAAATCCTAAAAAAAAAAAAAAGACTTCACCTATTGTGCAACAAAAGAAGAATGAACAGTCAGTTTGGATTTAATATTTTTCCAAAAGTCTATCACAAGACTGAAGCCAGCAAAGATTAGTCAAGTCTAATTCCTTTATGAGCCCCAGTGTTGTTTCAAAACTAGTAAAAATACATCAGCAGCTGTGTTTCCAGCACATACTTTGAGGTATCGCGTTAGAAAAGAAAATCTTCACATATTCCACAAATAGAAGTATGCTCACTGTCTGTTTTTGTTCAATATTGTTCTCATTGTCAGCAAAATCCATCAAAGACTAAAACCAGCAAAAATTCTACAAAAAAATGTTTGTCAAGTCTAATTCCTGTGTGCTGTGGTGCCATTGTTGTCCAAAAACCAAACAGATGATGCTCACTTTAGGTGGTTTTTAAGAGCTGACAGGCTTCATAGTTTATCTTCTTCTTCTCTGCTTGTTACGTTCATGCGTCATGCAGCATTTACTGCCACCTCCTGGCAACACAGGATAGTTTCTCTGCTCCGAAGCAATCTGATTTGCATTTCGTTTTTTGCAATATTTGAAATGTTCACCTTCATATCCAGTTTTATGGAGCTACAGCTGCACTGGGTAGCACACACATTCCTGCTGCTGTTACTAAAGCGTCTTCATCTACAGCTGAATATAGTCCAACATAGAAGCAGGGGCCAATCAGATTTAAGAGGAAGTCTGACGATTTTTAAGTTCAAACCTGCTAGTCTAGGTCTATTTACAAGAGCTGTAACCAAGTAGAAAAGTATGACTGCCATGAGGCTCATCTTTAAAGTTTTAAAACTATCTCAATGTTTTATTTTCTCAGGCCTCCGTCAGGTTGGCTCGGCTTGGACAGATCTGTTCTTGACCTCGTAGCTCAGACTCTTGGAGGAGGAAGTGGCAAGAAGGCGGAGAATCCTGCTACACCCACTCACCCCCAAACCACAGCCGCAGCAGCATCCAACCAGCCGAGTGAAGCCAAACAACGGTCTACGTGGTGAGAAACCGCTGCACGCTCACACCAGAGAAACACGCTACATATATATTCATCTGTTTGTCCAGCATACGTCCCTCATATCTAAAGATTTGGTTAAAACAGCACCAACATATATGAGGTCAGAATCAAATGAAAGCGTGCAAATGTTTTTAAAGTGAGCGTCAAAACAACAAACAAACAAACAACAATAAAACAAAAAGACAGGCCCAATGGAAAAGTATTTTTGTAATCATGTCTCTAATTAAAGACTCAGTGAGGAAGTGAAAATGTGTAGCACACTTAGGTCACTGATTGAAGAATTTTTCAAGATTTCGAGACCTTTGTTTGTCACAAACACAGTTATACACAGTGTAACACGCAGTGAAATGTATTAAGCAGAAGAATTTTAAAAAAAGGACACACAAGAAACAATTATATATATTTTTGTGCCCGTAAATGAGATTTTAGCCACAGCACTGAAATGATTGAACAATTAAGAATAAAAAATATATATATGCATATATATTAGTTATAAGTTTTGCCAATTGAGGTTCAGTTTAGTGAAGCATGAAAGACATTTTTGTTTATTATGTGGTGAACATATATTTTTGTGGAATAATGTCACACAGACTCATTTCCTCATCGACCCATTGTCAGTGAATCTACCGGCTACTTCACTTAATGATTTCTCATCTGCTGACTGCTCTTTAAAACGTCAGAAAAACCTGAAAAATGTCACAATTTCTAAAAAGTGATCTCTTTAGATTGTTTGTTTCGCCTGGTGGACGTTTCAAAACACAAACACATTGAGATTATTGTCAATTTGCAGAGCAGAGAATCTGAAAAAGACACTTTTCTCACTACTCTGCACATAAACTCATGTTTCACCAATGCTGCATGTACAACGTGCTCCCTTGTACACCATTGTTGAGCCAAGCTGCACTTATTTTAGTGATCGGGTGTGTTGTTTTATTTTCCTCTCAGTCTAAGTTGTCTCCCCTCTGCTCCGTGTACACACTGCCTGCAGTTCAGCCAAAAAAGATACAACATTTTTATCACGTTGCAGTTTAGTCATTGTTGGTTTCCCAGTTGTGCTGAGAAGTGCAGAATTGTTGTTTTTTTAACAGAATCTGTTTATTTTGGGCAGTTTTTAAAATGACAAATGTTGAATAAATTTCCCAGTTTTATGCTTAGATTTAGTCGCTTTGCCCAACAGAACCACACCTGACACATGAACAGTTCAAGGACCATTGGAAAATTGTAAATCAGATGATTCTCTCTGTTTTTACAGTTTCTGGTTGTACTTTGGTTCATTGAACACCCGTTTGGGGTTCAAAGGGATAATTATATGTTCCTTATTTTATGTTATTATGAATGAGTTGCATAACAAACAACACAATAGACGTCCTCCCCTCAGACTAACTAAACTATCTCTATACAGAGATTTAAACATTTACACTTTCTGTAGTAAGATTGTGAAGGTGATTAACCTTCAAGAATGTGTTTTTTGCACAAGGCATCATTACTTCTCTAAAGGCTGCAGATCCTGTGATATCCTTGTTTCTCTCTTGTCATTAGTGAGGTCCGAGCGTTGTGCCACCACATAGCCACCGAGCCCGGCCAGCTGAGCTTCAACAAGGGCGACATCCTGCGAGTTCTGAGCAAGGCCGACCCCGACTGGCTGCTGTGTTCTCTGGGCTCCGTCCAGGGTTTGGTCCCCATCATCTACGTCACCCTCAGCGGCATGGACGACAGCCAGGACGCCGCCGGACTCGAGCAGTGCTGAGAAGGGGAAACGATCCACAAGATGAAGCTCTGGGTATCCCTGCCACTGATTTACTTGATATCCTGTTTTGGGCTGTACACGGGGGACTGATTCCTGACGAACACTGTAGAAAAAAAATGAAGATGATGTACAGACACGTGCGAGGGAAGCATGCAGGCTCAACCACAAACTCACATCTGCTTCAAAAAAAACCAGACAAGTATGCATGCATACATCCAGAAACCAAAAGACCAGAAAACAAACCCAAAGACTCCAACACACGTTCTTTCTCTGCGTGACGCTGTCCGACCCGCTTAACTCTGTGACCGTCCAGTCTATAGATCACCCATCTCTACTGTCAACAACAAGAGGAGACGGTAATCTTCACTCTATGATATACTGCGTACCATGACTGGCTGCACTTTGCTGTACTGTCTGTACATTCACCTCGCTGTGCCACACTCTGAACACAGTGCTCAGTTTTTGCTCTCAGCCTGGTCCGACGTCCTGTTGCTTAATTAGTGCTGATTTCATTCGCGTAGAGGCCAGTGAATCTCTGATTTTTTTTATTTAATATTTTTTAGGATTTAAGGTGGTTGATATAAAAGCAAAAAAATAAACAATGAACTTTCTGATCCATGTCAACTGTAGTCGCGGAGAATTTGAGAGTAGAAAGAGTTTGTTTTAAAGGCTTTTTAACCATTTAAAGTAAAAACGAAACAAAAAAAATCTGTTTCCTTTCCTCCATATGTCTTTTTTGATCACTGTTCTTCAAACCTGGTTTCTTCCAAGACGATTGGATGGATGTACTGACTGCAGACTGTGTAGTAAAGATGGAAGTCGCCACTGTGACGTCACTCATTGGTTTTTGGTCATCACTGTCTTGTTTTGTTTTTTTAATCCAATATGACTACGTGGGCCCACATGTTGGCCACAGCATCCTTTATTTCTACGATTCCCATTCATTGTCTTTGTAGACAGTCGCGTGATGCGTTCTTGTAGCAGCGTGCTGAGTTTCGAGAGACGAGGCATCACATTGGCCCCTCCTCGTTTGCATGAAGTTGAGGTCAAGACTCTTTTTGCAAATCAGAGGTGTCTGCCGTGACCCTCTGCTTCTGGAAACTCTCGAAAAACTGTTAAACTGATTGCAGTCGATTGAAAATGAACATAAATTTAGTAGCCTGTTTCTCACCTCAAACGTTTTCAGAAACACATTTTGGGGTAGTCCTTTAACAGTATTAAGGCTTCCAAACCAGCCACCGTGTTGGTCCAGTTTACAATCAAGTGAGTGTAGAGTTTGTCCAATCAGGTGCAACCAGCAATTGTGCCATTGTCGGAGGTTGTAAACTGTATTGGTTCCCAGTTGGTGACCATCTGTCAATGATCTATTGTAACATTGCCTAGTTCAATGTCCAACAACCCCTGTGGACACCTAACATCAGTCACAAGGAAGAACAAATCTAAAACATACCCCGCTTTATCGTCTATTCTGCTCTAAATGAGACCATAATTTGTTAAATTTCCGCCATGTTGTCTTGAAGTAGACTTGAAGCAAGCAATCGAGACCATAGACTTTTCAGGAAAGTGTTTACTGATTTATCAAATTAAGGGAGAAGTGCCGTAAATTTCTCATAGAATGGAGTACAATTGAGTCGCCCCCTGCTGGCTATGAGAAAGAAAGCAGGCACTTCTGTGTTGGCTTTGCTTTTCATAAGCATTGTCCATCTTTTATAAACAGCTAGCCTTTTCATCCTGGGATGAAACTATGGCTGACAGAAACGACAGAGTGCCAATAACTGCAGTTCCTTAAATGGCCACTAGAGGCTGGAGTCAACCTCCATAGACTTCCATGTTAAAATGTCCAACTTTACAGCAGAAACCATAAAACAAAAAATTATTTTGATCTTTATAGGTGGAGCATTTTAAATAACTCACCTGTTTAAACTGAATCAGGTCTCAAAGTAATGCAAATTTACGGTTAATGTTTGCATAGCGCCACCTCTTTGCTCATTCTTGCATTTGCTTGGATTTAAGAGGACACTGCCGAGCTGACGTCACAGAGGGTTCATCCATCTTAATCTACAGTCTACGAGTTGTTTCATTGCATGTAACTTCACAAAAATGTTGTCTTTTTCCCGTTTCACCTCAAACTCGAGAGGGTGGCTTGTGATGACGAACGCAATCGAGCGAGTGGCCGTTGGTACGTTCTGTAGACGCATAAATGACTTACACGTATGATAAGTTCTATTTATTTATTGACTGGTTTATTTAACTGACCGAAGCATCTAAATGGACAGAAAACGGGAATGTCTAATGGAAGCAAAGGTCTGTGGGGACATTTTTCAAAATGATTGCTAATTAGTTTCACGTTTTTGCATTTAGAAAGGGGTTTAAAAAAAAAGAAAAAAAAAGCTCTTCTATGCCTTAAAGTGCTTGAAGGAAAAAGAGGCAGTCGCCCAGTTAGTGAGATAATATTTGTCCCGACATCACGGTATATTTTGTATATGCTACGACGTGACATTTTCCCCAGATTCATGTCTGCACAGATGCTTCAGAGGAAAGTATTGTGAAGAAATAGAAATCTATGGTGATATTTTTGTGATGCTTAAAGGGAAACCACCAACACATTTTTGTGCTGGCGGCTTTATGGGCGCGCTACCTGTCGCGCCCAGGTGTAAAAATGTGGCCTTAGGTTCAAAAAGAGTTGACGAAGAACAAAAAAAAAAACCCGGCTGTATACAGTAAACCTGCATAGATGTTAACTGTATACACATGCCCAGTCTGAATACTACACATTAGAAGGTGGTAAAATCTATGTACATTTATTAAATAAATGAATGCTTGTGTATTTTTTTGAGAATCTTACATAGGATATAATTTTACCATTTATTTTCTTTTTGTTGCATTATTGTACAGTTTTTATTTTTATGTATGATTTTTAACATTTAACGTCAACTCTCATCGAACTGTAAATATATTTAAATCATGCAATGGTTCAGTTCTGCCATAGAGCTATATGTACGAATGTCATTAACGCATTTTATGTTAAATACAGAAAGCAAGTATAAGCTTTAGTTTCACCGCTAACAACCTGATGACTATAACACAGAGTTTCAGAGGCAGTTCGCTGTGTTCGTTGACATCGAGCTCAGAGTTCACGGGAAGTAAAACACATCGTAGTGATTAAAAACCAGAGAGACACGGAGGCTCAGGGGGGTCAGAGGCAAAGACAGATTCACTTTTAATTAGATTCGCTGAAATGTTGTGCATTTAAAGTAGAAGAGGCGTCAACGAGAGGAAGAAAGAAGGCCGCTTCGTTCCTTTTTTCCTTCTCTCAGGTCTGTTTTCTCTGTGCTTTCTCTCTGCCGGCTGCCTCCTGCCTGTAAATACCTTCAGCATCAGTGACACTGCTCTTCTCTCTGTGTCCAGGCTATATGATGTGTACGTATGACATTATCAAACTACTATGGATGTTAAATAACAAAGTGCTCATGTGATCACAAACTCTCAACGCTCCTGTGTCTTTTGTCCTTTAGCTTAAGGCTTCTACGGTCCAAATACTAACTCAAGGGATGTGTTTCTATCACTCAATTAATGCATGGTTGCAAAATAAAATAAAAAAATAAAAAAAAAACCTAATTTACAGATTTACAGATGTAGATAAACTATTTAAGCAGCAACCATTATTTTTGATCGGCTGGGTTGTCATCATAATGCTGCATCAGCGATATTATGAGTATATTCAACACAAATGTTTGCGTTACTTGATTTAAAAGTGAATTTAGGTTGAGTTAACTAAATAAACTCAAGCTTCACACAGCCAAATGACGACCTGTTTGCTTTAGAACTTATTTGAACATGCTTTTATGCTTATTCTTGCATGCTATGAACTTTTTGCACTCTCAAAAACCCTGCTTTGGCTCAACAAACAGAATTAACGCAACAGTTGAGATCAATCTTTTTGAGTTTGGACATTTTCTGATGAAATTATGTTCAACCGACAAGCTGAGTTGAGTTAGGGGAATTAGTTTTACCGCTACAATCAAAGATATTTTTTATTTCAACTCCCCATCTGCACCATAACAAGCCTGGACTATTACAGGAGGTTAACACTGAACATTAAAAGTAGTTGATCGAAGCGTCAAAGATGATTTTCTGAACTAAATTTAAGCTTGTTGCTTCAACGCGACTCAAAAAGATTAATGGAAACTGTTGCGTTAATTCTGTTTGTTGAGCCAAAACATTATTTTTGAGAGTGTAGAAACTCCATAGCAACAAAAATAAGCATCAAACTCAATTCTAAAGCAGACAGGTCGTCAGTTGGCTGTATGGGGGCACGTTGAGCAGCCCTTTAGCTCCGGCTAATGCTGCCTGATAGTGCAATTTTTACTGGTTAATCAGTCTGTTCACAAGAGCTTTATATCGACTCAATACATCCCCATCTGTACAGTCTTCTATTGTCACAATTAGTCTGTCCTAACTATCCCATCGGCTTGTCCAAGTCTTCATTTTATGCTCTGGTAAGTATTTTTATTTTGGTTTTACATTTTTCTCAATGAAAAAAAAATAAAAATCAGACTTAAGATGATCAGTTTTTGACTGAGGCTTTAAGTTGTGCCATTATTTTGAAAGAACATGGCTGTGGCAACATGCTAAGTCCCCACTGACATTGTGTTACAAGTGAAGGACTCGATATAAACAGGGACTGAGGAAACTCCAAATGCAGGGTAAGTCCAAATTTCAGCATCGGAAACTGCAGCACTGAGTTTTTGTTCTGACTTTGTGTTTAATTAAGAGGACACGACTAATAGGACGACCTGAGGGCTCAACCAGAAGGAAATCCAATAAATGGACAATACCAAGATCATCAAGAGTGTTAGAAACCAATTAAAGGATTTAAAAATCAATTCTAAAGCAGATAAGTGGTCAAAACTGGTACAGCTGAGTTTTGAAGCAGTTGAAGTTGAGATAGCAGTTTATTACAACAGCAGGTGATAGAAGTGTGTAGAAGTGTTTGGACTGAGAGGGAAACAGTCGCACTCCAGCAAAGTTCCTCTGACGATAAATACATTCTTAGTTATGTTTTTATGTTTGGTTGCTTTATACTGCACAAATGGTTTGACTGGTACTAATAGCAAATATACACATTTTAACAGACACTTCTCAACCACAGTAAAGCAGAAATCTTGTTCACTTGATTTATGTTTGTGGGTCAGGTTTAATAATCTACAATATGTTCTATATGTTCCACAGTTCAAAGTAAAGGGACACACTTCTCCCAGCAGGCGGTGCTGCTGCATCAGAATACAAATCTGTTTCATTGCCAAGTTAAGCGTTTTGGTGGCTGGCAGTAAAAACTAACAAGTAGAAAAACGTTTAGAGGAGGATAAACGATTAAAAAGGCAAATGGTTCAAGTCAAATAAACAGTAAATGTTACAAGACACATAAGAAGAAAGTAAGTGCAGTTTAACTATTAATCAGTTTACATAAACTGATGTTAAATTAAACCACGTTTACTGAAGATCAGGGATGGATTCTGATATTCTACCTCTGTAAATGTACCAACAGCACAGTGCAGAAATACTCTGGTACAATTAGAAGTCATGCATATAAACACGTTTCAGTTTAGATACAAAATTTAAGCACTGGAATAATTAATGTACTCATCATTCAGAATAATGCAGATTATTATTGATTATTGATGCATTTGTGTTTATCACTTTAATGTTTTACCCTGCCTTCGCCCTAAGTCGGCTGAGATAGGCTCCAGCCCCACTGCGACCCTAGTATAGATGATGGATGGATGGACTTTAATGTTCTAGTTGGTAAAGTTAATTGAACTACTTTACTTCAGTTGCTTGTGAATATCCCTTCAAAGATCAATATATTATATCTTAATGTATAATAATTCATTTTTGGATTTTATTTTGGCTAAATACTTAGCAGATGTAGTGAAGTAAAAAGTATAATATCTGCATTAGAGTTGTAGAGGAGTGGAAGTATGAAGTAGCAGAACATGGAAATACTAAATTAACTCAATATTGCATGTAAGTACAGCACTTTAATAAATACACGTGCTTATTTCCACCACTGCTCAAAGTACCTTTAATAGCCAAGTGCCCAAATACTTTTTAACTTTTGCAATTTGAGCTTTATGTGCTAAAAGCTTCAACTCTGTTCTCTCTAAATTCATGTAAACTGACCCATTTTATTGTTCAGCAATGACAACTGAATGTGTTTAAGCACAGAATGTAAAAAACAAACAAACATGTGCAACTATCTAAATACTTCTAGTGGACCGTATGTGTCAGATCCATATATGACCACCAGGAGGGGAAGGAGTCTGTCCTCACAAATCTGCTTCACACTGTGTTTGAATTATTGTTTGAATCCCTCAAGTCATTATATTTTATTCTAATTATATGCTAAAGTTTACAAAGATACCAAATTTTAAATAATATGATCATTCAAACACATTTTCAGAAAGTGTTAGAATTTTAGTGGAAAATTGTCTCAAACAGCAACACGTCTTAAAAAAAAATAAAATAATCCCTGTATATTTACTTAATAGGGTGTAAAATATTGTTTTTCTAACATCAAAGATACTTCTATTTGTTACGTTCATCTGTTAAACTTTTATTATCTGTACTAGTGCACACTCTTGACCTTTACATTTAAATTAGTCAGGTAAATTTATATCATAAATAACATTATAGAGTCTTCACATTTTAACCTGGTAGGTAAATTTGTAACATTACTCATGCAGCCTAAATGATGATACAAACATCAATCATAAACAGTGGAAACAATACTGCAAATTTTTGTTTCTGTCTATTGAGCAGGTTGGTTTGTCCTTAATTGACACTTGGTTCGTCCAATCACACCTTTAAGTCCCGCCCCTTTGGACTAATTAGCCTTCATTAGCCTTCATTAGCAGCATCCGAAAAAAAAAAGTAAAACCTGCATAAAGTAAAAGTTACAAACAAATTACAGGAAAAGACATGTTCTTCGGAAAGATGCTGTAAAGATGAGCAAAAACTCCTGCCATGTCTGCTGCAGCAGCATCTTCAGCTCAGCGAGGAAGACAAAGGTAAGCAGAAGCTAATGACGAGCTAGCTGGCTGCTCAGAGTTAGGCGATTAGCATGGTTAGCATAAAGCTAAACTACTCGGGACTCCAGGAAAACATAAAGAGACTCTCGATAAATGCTAGTGGTGGACAAACTAGCTGGTGTTTGTAAATGTATGCTGACAAAATTACAATAAAACTACTTTTGAATGATTTGCATGGCGCCAGGTTGGCTAGCTTGCTACTTATGCTAACGTAGGTCTAGCTTCTAGTGGCTCGCTAAAACTGGCTAATAGTGATGGAAACTAAGTACTTTGAGTTACTGATACTTTACTTGAGTATTTCCACCGTTTGCTCCTTTACACTTCCACTTGACTACATTTATTATGTCATTTATTATAATATATCAGTCAGAGGGACCAAACTAGGACTTGTACTGTCACTACATTTTGCTGCTAATACTTTTACCTGTCGTGGAGTACTTTTATATTGCCTTGTTACTTTATTCAATGATCTAAGTTTTTTCCTGGCTCACAACAGATTTTTGGGTTCTGACTACACACAACAGTAAGCATGATCGGTCAGTGTTATCTTTATTGACTGAAATCAACGCATTTTCCTGATTTTCTGACCACTGGATAAATAAAAATGTGTATTATAATCAAGTGAGTGAACGTCCAGTGAACAAAACTGGTTAAAAAGTGTTTTAAAATCACAATTCTTTATGATTTGGTGCTGGTATTTTTTATTTTTGTAAAGTAATATCTAATGCAAGAGAAGCCCTGTGGGGTGAACAGCTCGCTTTACTGAGCTGTTTAAAACTAATCATCTGATCAGTCATTATGTTTACTCCCTCTGTCTATCACTTACACTTTAGCATTTTTTTGTGAATTAATCCAAGGAGTTCACAGGCTGGCGTCCTTTTAACTCAGTGAGAGTAGTTTATTCAATGCTACTTTATCTGATCTGAGTCATTGTTTCTGTTCTCTGTCTGCCTGACAGCCGGTGTACAACATTGCAACATCACTCTTTTAAGGTATTTGTCATATTTCCATTGTCGTCCTCATGCTTGATTCCCTTTTAATTATTGCACAATTGAGGAAGTAGCACAGTCGATTTAGTTCCTTGTCATTGACCGCAATGTGGGGTTTAAGTATGGGTGGTGTGCGATGCCAGGGGCTGATTTTTTTGTTTTTTTGTTATTTGATTAATCCCAGTCCAGCCCTGGACCATGCAATCCGTCAACATGCACTAAATGACCAATAATCTGCATTCATCCCTGTAATTATACTTTGGGGATTTTTTTCCCCCTGTTTCAACAGGCCAGTGCTGCAGAACAATCTGCTGATCAAAAAAATAAATTGTTTCCTGGTTCGGTGTGGAGGAACTTCACAGGTCTGCACAGAGCTCTGATCTTAAATCAACCTGATGTTTGGCGGGAAACATACACCGGAGATGCTGGTTTCAGAATTCTTTGTAGTGGAAACAGTGATTTACATGCGGTCATTTTTAATGTTTTAATCATATGTTTCATTCATAATTTTTGTGTTTTGTATGCATGCATTTATTAGCATTACGATCCTAATATTGTCTCCTCTCTAAGTAATTTTTTTGAGTTTCATCCACCACACCTTTCCTTTTTTGAAATGTTTGTCCTGTCAAAAAAAAGCAACCCAGAAGTGTACCACGAATTTATTTTATTTGCAATTTGTTGAGATTCAAATACTTTTTAATTTGTCTTTTGATTTTCTTTGAGTGTCAAAGTAATTTGCATTAAAGCTGCTTGGCTCTTGCAAGACATTGTTGGAAGTGCTGCAAATTACTCTAATTTTCCATACTGACAGAATCTGACACACAGGAAGATGTCACTCTTGCAGAAACACGTCCACAACTACACAGTACTCTGTGAATCATATGTGACAGTAAATCCTCTTTTGTGTGGTAATTTACAAGGAACTACCTGAGATTGCTGTGAACAGTGAAATCCTTTTTTCCATGGAACCCATAGATTCACAGGGTCTTGTCACGTCTGAGCGGCCTGATGCAACACGGGAAAGTTACTGTGAAGACAGAACAACTGTTTCACCATTGAAGATGCATGTTTGCATCATATTGACGTCAAAGAAGTGATATGTTGATCGTCTCTTATGCAGCTGCATTTGTATGAACTCCTTCACCTTTATCTTATGTCCTTGTTGAAGAGAGTTATGTTTGTTTCTTGGAACTCTGCTTTGGCAGTGCTATGTGGAATGAAATTTGAACACTAATTTTGGCATGTTTGCTGGTGACAACAGCGTTTTTCAAAAGCCCAACAGGTAAATTTTCATCCTTTGTTTGCCAGGAACATTTGGAGGAGGATTAAAAGGCCTTTTAAATTTTCAGACTAAACATAACCAGGAAATGAAAGTCAGTTGAGCTGGTGGTGACATCAAGGTCAGACGGATCTGAAAATCGAAACCTAGAAAAACATTCTGTCCCTTCAACAAACGCAGTTGACTTCAGGACATTTGACCGTGATGACTCTTCCTCCAAATGTCAGTTTCACTGGACATTTAGCATTGTGCATCCTTCAAGTTCTTCTCACAGTTCCTCTATTTGTCGATTTGTAACACAAAACCACTACAACAGTGATGCCCAATTAATGTCTCCGGTACTTAGTCTGTAGAGGTTTTAAGTTACCATAAAAGGAGAGAAGGGCAAACACTTAAAAGATGTCAACTCAAAACCACAAAAGCTTTGACAAAATGGAGCCGCAGGATCTCGTATGACATTTTTCTGTTTACTAATGGAAGCACTGGCTTGAGTCAGGAGTTGCTGCTACTTTTCATCTGTGACAGTGATGAAAGTGAAGCCACAATCTGTCAGTTTAAGTGTGTGGTCTGCTGCCAAATTTCAGGAGAACAAGCAAAACATAAAACCAAATTAGCACATTTGTGCATTCGTGATAGAAACATGATTGTAGCCTTTGCAGAAAAAAATAATTAGTGTAATTAGTGAAGTTTAAATTGCATAAAAAGTGTAAAGTTGATGATAAATCGAGATACTGTCACTGTTACGTGTGCATTTGCAAGCTAACTTGTCATTTAAACTGCTACGCAAGTTATAGGATTTGTCTTTTTGTCATGGATGATTTATTGTGTTAATGATACTAATTATTGCAGTCAAATCGATTTATCTAAGAGCCTAACCTCAAAACGAGGCACTTGTTTTACTTTGACAAACTGTAACCCCATAATGCACCATGGTGCAAAAATAGTTTTTAAAAAAAGGCTTACAATGGGGCGCCGCTATAGCTCACCTGGTTGAGCTGGCGTCCCATGTGCAGGGCTACAGTCCCAATGTGGAGGTCATGGGTTCGATTCCCGCTCATGACCCTTTCCCACATGTCTTCTCCCCATTCTTCTTTCCTGTCTCTCTCTCACTGAACTATCAATCAAAGGCCAAAAAAATAACTTAAAAAATAAAAAAAAAGGCTTACAAATTAAAGTGCAAAACTGGAGAACTCCAACATCACAGAAATAGATTAAAAAGGGGGCTTAATATTTGTCAGTAGTGCAAAATTCAAATTTCTTTTAAACCCACCTTGACAAATTAAAACAAAAAGCAACTGTTTCATTTCTTTTCTGCTTTTTGTGCAGTTGCTTTCTGACTTTGAATTTTAAGACAGTATTGCCAAATCCCTGCACAGCTGTCAACTTTAACTCGCGTATGGCAAGTATGCTGGAGGAAGTTGTGATGATGAAAACTGGATTGTAGCGGTGCACAGCAGCAGCTTGGAAGTAACTGCCGGTCAACACGAGGTCCTGGTAAGCCGTGTTTCAGTCACTGTTTCATACTAGTTTGATTGTCTGACAACAGAAACAGAAATGTAAACAGGAACAGCTATGCTGGGAGTTTCCAAATATGTGAGCAGAGAGAGCAGGAGAGAAGCAAACACATCTCTTGAGGTGATCAGAAGCTGTGCTGCTGTGGTCTGCTAACCAATCACAGCACACGTAACAAATCACCTGTTTGTTCTGTTGTAATTTTAAAAAATTTAACGCACTCTTGAAGCCTTACATCTGTGGAAATTTTTGACCGAGTTGGACTCTCATCTGTAGCACTGACTGCATCTGACAAATGGCTGCAGCCAAAAACGACTGCCAAAACATTTCTTCGGATGAATTAAAGTTTTAAAAACATGTGTCAACTAAAAATGTGGATTTTTGAAGCAGTTTGAGCTTCATCGTCATTGATTGTGCCGTCTAATTGTGGCAGCTGTTCTGTATCATTTTCATCCTCTAAAGAAATGGAAAAAACGTGCACATGTGATTATTAAATCACCTCCAATCTAGCAAAACACAAAATGTACAGTTGTTTGACTGCTGAGTAATACGAGTGTGTGAATATAATGTTGGGATGTAATAATCCAGCAACTGTATGTATCAAAGTGAAAGAAAAGCAGTCTGACGTGATGTTTATTTTTCAAGTGTTTCTTCATGTTGAAACAACTAGTGTGACGATTAAGCAAAGTAAATAAGGCCAACTGCTGGTTAACAAGTGGTTTTTCCATTAAACATTAAAACCATTTGAAGATGTTTGTTGCATTTTGCTGTAATTTGGTGGAAAGCAAAACAAATAAATCCCTAAAAATAAACCCAAGTTTTATTTTGCGAAAATGACTTTGCAAAAAAATAAAGATTATTTCCTCGTTTTCACTCCCAGCAGAGTGAAGAGTGTCGTCGACAAAGAATCACAGACATGATCAGAATGTGCATAAAAATAGATTTTATTAATTCAAAGGAGCAACACTCAAATAAATCCATACAACCAATAAAGTTCTGCAGCCTTTTGAGTTGTCTTACTGAACAAGACACTCACATTCACATTTTGGATTTTGTGCACCAACCTCAGACTTCTAAAACACAAACGCTATAAAAATATAAAACTCCTTCAAGGTGTTTTTATTTTATTTGCAACTCAAATGAACATATGAAGACAAAACGGGAAAAGCTCATTATTAACAGGACGAATCAATCAGTTTTTATATTCTTATATTATTTTAGTGGTGTTAATGCAAATATGTTCTTCTGCGACACTTTGGGCTGTTGCTGTGGATGAACGGGTCCAAGTTTGGTTTACTGGGGCTTCACTCCCACGCAGCGTCGGCCCTGTAGAAACACAAATATTTAGAAACCAAAGACAGTCAATCCATCATGGCTTCAAACTGAACCTCCTGTCCCCCCAAAATAGACTTTTCTGCTCATCACACTCCATAAAAGGTGGATTATGTTGCATGGTTAGACTTCTGCTCTTATCCTAACGTGCTTTTTACAGTAACAGTTGGAAATTTTTGTGTGAAATTCTCTAACATTAAGGATACTGTATGCTGGGGAAGAAGTACAACAAAGCCATTTTTTTATTGTTATTTAACCAGACAAGATGCTTCAACATTGTCATAGAATCTTTCAGTGACAGTCGAAATATCTTTTAAATCTAAATCCATTTAATTGAATTCACCAATTTCAAAGGCAAAAGACTAATCATCATGACAGTAAAGTGAGCTTTATAGTGATTTCAGTTCCTACTTCTGTGCAATCTCATGACTCAAAGTAGCAGCAGTTGTGGTTTTGCAGTTCAGTGATTTTAAACCCACTTGAGATCAAATGAGGCATGAAGTAGGCTGAAGTAAGGCTCAATTTCTGTTTTACAAAGAAAATCTAGATCATGTGATCGGGTGTTTTTCGCTCATGAAACAAAACGACATAAACTGCCTATTCATTTTTAAAGTGACAAACTAGGTGTTGTTTGCAGTACATTTAAATGATTAGCAGCACTGTAGCATTTTGGAGCAAAGTGAAAGTTACCTTGTACTTGAGTTTCTTGCACTTTTCCTTCAGGTCATCCACATGTTTCATCAGATCTTTGACCCACTCTTCATTAGGAGGCACACAGAGGGTCCTCCCACGTCTGGACACAAACCTGCAGGATTATCAGATCAACCAGGACAGGGTGAGTGTGTGATCATTTACAATGTAAATCCTGATTTACCCCTATCTGCTGAATACACATCATCCACTTCACACCACTTTAACTTACACTGTGGCAGCAATATCGCAGCCCTCTCCTCTGATCTGCTGCTTGTAGTCCGCAACAATGTGCCTTTCGATTGTCTTGTTTAAGACTCTCAAGCAGCAGTCCATGGGCACCTGCGCCACGATCACTGAAAGACAAAAGAAAGCAGATCAGGTCAGCACAAAGGGACACTCCTTAAAAATGCTGCCTTTTGGGTAATATGCATTGTTGTTTCAAGGTTAGCTCTGAAATGTCGGCTTCACCACTGATGTCAGCGGCTTGAATTTCAGTGTCAGTTACAATCAGTTCCAGTAATTACTGCAGAAAACGTGTACGAGGTGTGTCAGAAAAGTTTCAGGACTGGTGTCAGAAAAGATAAACAACTACAAACTACAAGTCTAACCCACTCTCCCAGCCTTCTCTGCCACACCGCTATGTACTCCTGGAAGGATTCTTCCAGGATCCTCCACAGCTTTGTCGTCACAGCTGTCTTGACGTCGTCCACGTCTTCATAACGGGTCCCCTTGATGACCCTCTTGAGCTTGGGGAAGAGGAAAAAATCACACCGAGAGTAGGGAGGTTGCTCCAGCACGGTGATGTTCTTCTCAGCCAGGACCTGTGGGATGCTCAGGGCATTGTGAGCAGGCGTGTTGTCATGGTGAAGCAGCCACGACTTGTCCTGCCACAACTCTGGCCTCTTCACTGAACGGAGCAAACGCTGCAGGATCTCTTTGTAGACGTGGTGGTTGATCGTAGTTTATAGTTTGGGTTTGACATACATCTTTTGTGACACCAGTCCTGGAACCTTTCTGACACACCTCGTATAATGTGTGCATATTAAAGGTCAATGGTAGTTGATTAGAACATACTAAGCATATGGATGGTCAGAAGTTAGTTACTGTATGTCGGGGAAGTTTCTAAAGTTCTTATGTCTGTTTATGCCTCTTAATATGTGCCAAGACTGCAATCAAGCAATATGCAATGTAATGACTCCCTCATAAAGAGGGAAATTACAGACTTTTACAACCACCTTTTATAGCTACAGAGAGTTTTATACCTAAATGGGTGTAATTACTGTCATTAAATACAGTTCAGCTGAACTCATGACCTGATTCCCTCAGGATTTTAGTCAGGATTTTGATATTTCATCAGTTGCTTTTATTCTTTCTCATTTTGAACAAAATGCCAAAAACGAAACATTCGCTCCACATTCTGTAAAAATCTGAATTTTCTGTTGTCCTCAGTGCAACCCTGAACTTATGAATGACTCAGCAGTCAGGTGGCAAAAATGTAGGGACCTTCAGCTGAACTGCAGGCAGTGTAGAGCAGAGAAGAGACAAAATAAAAGTGTAAATAGTAAAATATCTATAGTGTGTAGATCAAACATTTTATTCCAGTATTGATAAGAAAATAAAAAATGTAGTTTGATTCCAATTTTTTTCAGTTTTTGTAAGAGAAATGAAACTTTCTTTTTCTTCTTGTTTATGATTTATGGTATAATAACTGTCTCTCTGTCTACTGATGAGGTGCAGGACTTTGTATTACAATTCAAAATGAGTGAAGAAATTGACAGGAGCAGAAAAGAAAAGAAAACACCTGTGCCTGGCGTTTGCTTCACTCACAACTCATAATTTCTTACAATGCAGTGGCATCCTGTCCAACAGCCTCATTAGCTCTTGAAACGAGACCGGGGATTTCCACAGTAAACCTTTAACTTTCACTGGCTGCAGAAAGGTGTGGTGCATGTAAGCATGGGGAATTACCTGCGCCACACCTCGCTGTGTTTACCCTGCTGCTTGCACTGATAAGTATCAGATTACATAAGTCTGCATAGATTTGAGCTTCAGAATGGTTGATTTCAATAATTAGAAAATACAACAAATATAAGCTTGATATGTGCCTAATGTGATTTTGTTTCTCCACATTATAAATCCACTAATCCTGTTACTGCTCCTCTCTGTTTGTGGCTCCTCCTCTTCCTAATCTCTCCATATTTATTTATGTGTTTTATCAAGTTCGTGCTCATCAAGATTAAAACCCTCTAAAGTGAAATTCACAACGTGTAGCCACGTAGCCTCAGCTACTTTCGAAATGTAAACTTGCAAATATTCCCTCAAGTGATTATTTAGGTTTTTTTTGCATGCTTGCATCCTTTGGGAGCCGTTCCAAGTGGAAATGTTTAGATAAATTACACCTTTCTAAGATAGAAAATGGCAATGACTCATTTTACTTTCTGCTCGAGAAGATAAAAGCGTTTGATGACGAAGCTGAGAGGAATGCGTGAGGAGACTCACCGGAGCAGCAGCAGGTGATGCAGAGGATGCAGAGGAAGAGTCTTGCGTCACCCCACGGAGCCATGTCTGATTGAGCTGGTGATGTCGTCCCTTGGCTTCTCTGGATGCTGATTGGTTGATCAAAGAGCCTGCTCTCTCTTTCCACACCACTCTGGGAAAAGAGCTGTGAGTGTTAGACTTTTTATACTGTCCACTTAGTTTCACTTTATGTGTTCCTCCTCCTCCTCCTCCTCCTGCCTCCCTTCCTATCCCCCCCTTCCAGTAAGATCACAGGTGTCACAGATGTCATCATCCTAAAAGTTTAGTCAAAAAACTCTTCAAGCCCCATGTGAACTGGAAATAATTCTCTTTTATGTTTATCTTTTCTGAACTCTTACCTTCCAGCACTGTTCTCTAACAAAACCATTTATCACACTCTAACACAGTTCTATAATCTGTGAACAGCCACCAGTATGGGTAAATGAACCCTCAATATACATTTCCACTTTAATAGATGCAGGATAGAAAACAATATATTCATTGTTAGGGGTACAGCACTCTGACCCCTAATAATGAGGAGCCTTAAAATAGATAAAATTATCTTTTTTATTTGCCCCTGAGGACTTTTTAGGAAAATATTTATGACTTTCACTGTGAGTATACAAAAATGTCTTCTTGATTATGTGCCAAACAAGTATCAAGCGCTACATTTCCCAGGCTTTTTATTGCCAATCATATGGAAAACTCATCATCTAGCAGAATCATTAACGTCACAACGACAAATAAGCTACAGTGAGTTTTAAGCTGCTGGAGTCGTAGAGATTTAAAAAAAAAAAATAAATCAAAAAAAGGTTGTATTGATAAAGACAAGGAAGTCCTGTTGTTTTTTTTGGTGAAGTGAAGTGAAACCATGCGTTAATTCTGTTCCCAGGAAAATGTGGTTCTTCTTTTGCGGGTCGTCTGCAAACATACTTGACCTCATGACTCAGCTGATGCGTGTTGATATTCTGCGAGACAATACACAAGCAAAATTAGACAAAAATAAATGTATCTTTTTAATGTACCAAAGGCAATAAAAACAATCAGACAATAAAATAAATGTACTAAACGTTCCACTTTCGTTTGGCTGCTGAATACTGCTCTTTAAAATGGGCACGACCACAAGATAAAGGCTCTGAAGGAAAAGCAAAGACGCCACTGAGGCACTCCCTCTCCACTAATGGTAGCAGTGAGTTACTCTATAATTTTCCAGCACTTAAAACATAAAAGGAACAATCTGGAAAGAGGTCAAAACAAATATTTGGAGTAGCAACCATGGATGGAATAAAAGAGATATTGTTCAGGAGTTTTGGGCTAATTAACCTGTGGTTAAACGGAGGATAAATCCGGTCTGGTCTGGCAAATGGACGCAGTGGCCCCTTCAGGAGACAACGAAAGTGGACGTTTTGAGTGTCTTGCCTATCCCAGACGTTAATTTTTGCAAAACTTACAGCCGAGAGACTTTGCTGAACGTCAGGGCAATGAATGTCAATAAAATTGTGGCGCTCGGTTGTGATCTGGACACACTACACCAACACGGAGTTTGATCGGAGACGACGCCGGCAGTTACCTGAGAGAGAAGGAAGTGCAAATGGTATGAACGGAAACAAAGGAGGAGGAAGAGAGCCAGGATCCATGCTAGGCTAAAGGCTAACCCCTCCAGACCAGCAGGACCATCGCTCCTACTCTCCAGTGTCCGCTCCCTCCACAACCAGCTGGATGAGCT
>NW_007578337.1:327665-333469 GCF_000690725.1 Stegastes partitus
CCACCTTGCAGCCCATGCTTATACATGAAAAACATTTTTAAAAATATTATATATTCGACTATTTGGATGGAGTAATTCCAAATTCACATGTTTGTACTGCATGGTGATAGTCTTTACTGCCTGTCTTCTCATTGTATAGAAAAGAAACTCCATGAAGACAATTTAAAAAGTAGTTCACAGAAGAAAAACTATTTCCTAAATGCAACTAAACATTATATAAAAAAAAAAAAATTACTGAACTGATAAGATAAGACTGTGACTAGGATGTATCAGGATTTATCAGAATGTACCATAAACCCAGGTGTGCAGCAGTAATATTAGTTACAGTACATTCAGATGTACAACATTATTAGTAGTGTGAGGTTTGTAGCATCTGGGATATAAGCAACAGAAAACTGTTTTTTTTGGATAAATATCAAAGAAGATAAGCAAGCCCAGCAGACAGTAAACATCAACACAGTAAAGACAATCTTCTAAAGAGAAACCAAATTGGACTCTGTGTGTTGCAATCTGAGAAAATCCCTCATATTTCCTTGAAGGTACCTTCAGCAAAAACAGGTCAGACTTACTTGTGTTGAGGTCAGTTAGTGTTTGACTGCCAGTTCTGTTTACCCTGCTGAAGGTGAACAGAAATGGCAGTAAACCTTCCTGAAGGTGAACGGAAACATATCACCACGGAGGCATATTCTCACTTATTCCAACCTTGTCTCCTGTTATGCTTTGGCAAATGTGGTTTTGCAAGAAATACTACCTCAAATTGATCTCTTAATTACTTTCTGTTTGCTATTATTGTTTTTCTAAGTGATGGAAGTAGAACATTGTTAAGGCAGTTTTTTACGGCAGCTCAATGGGAGGTTGTTGGGGTTGATAGTGGGTCTACAGCGCACATGGCATTGTCACATATGAACTTTGATGACTTGCATTCTGAGTCCTGCAAATTCATCGTTTTGCATTACGATTGTGGTTTCGGTTTGAATGCAGCCTTGCGCATCAAATCATTATTCTAGAAATGAAAGTGAGAGTTTCTCCCGCTATACTTTTGCTGGTTATGTATGAAATAAGAACTCACTTTCTTGAAATGTTTTCTTGTCATAAAAACATTATATTCTCATGCTTCAACAATGAGTTTTTTCACAGTTAACTTAAAAAAAATTACAACAGGATGTTTTTACTTGCATGTTTAACAGTAGATTTAATGTTATCATGATAACATAAAAGATAAGAATCAACACTCTTAGTTTAAAAAAAAAAAACTTAATGCCAACCTGTGAGTATAACATCTTATTTAAACTTAAGGGGATAAATGATGAGAGTCCGCTGCACAGCATTCTGAGACATTACAGTAAATTTCTACCCTGCTGTGTTTGTAAAAGTAGGCTACTTGTTTGACCAGAAATAAATCAGATCAAAACCTAAAGTAAGAACCAACACTTGCATTATGACTCCACTTTACTCCACTTCCTCGTTGATTTCTTCCCTTGTGAGACATGAGTCGCCTCGCTGGAAAAGCAGTGATTCTAGTGAAGTGCATACCATCACATTTGCGTATTTTGACTGTGAAGAACAACTTTCTCTTCCCTTATTACCGTATTGAGGAAGTTGTGTATCTGTGGTGTCTTTATGTTGACACAAAATCAAGTAATATAAATTGTTTCCACTGTCGGATTAATTTCTGTGAAGGTTTTATTTCATAATCTGGAGTAAAGGTTAAGTTGTGTGTAAGCGTTGCACGCTGTAATCGCCAGTGGAGCATTTACACAGAAAGTTTTGTTTTCCTGTAACTCGCTGTTCGGATGTTTGCCTTATCTGTCGCCTGTATTTGCTCTTTTGGACTTTCCCCTGAAGCAATTGTCGGAAAATAATAAAGCTGATGGACCTGAAGTAGCTCCAGAGCAGGAATATTTGGCAGAATTCCAGATGGTAGCACAAGTGAGAGGCGGTATTCAGCCAAGTGCTGTGGGAAAACAAGTGTTTCTTTATTCGAGCATCGTGGATTGACGGGAATGGACATGTTTTACCTTCCCTGAAGCGCCTTTGAAGCCTGTGTTTAATAGAGGTGTTGTGTCTACAATTATTGCCGCCCTAGCATGCCAAGTGTGCAGTCTCGTAAGGGGTCAAAGAAGAAGCGAAGTCATCGCGTGCGTTAATTCAAGCAATTTTTTTTGATGATTATGTGTGAATGTAGTGCTAATGTGTCCAGGTTGATGAGTTCATTGGTCAGCATGCTCTTATGTGACCAAATTCTCATCGATCAGACTGTGTTAACTGTCACAAAGAATAAAGCACTGCATTTTAAGAACAGATGGAGACTGATAGGTCTTGCTTTTTAACATTGACATTTACTACACGTTAGCCAGACTGCTCTCCACGGCGCGATGCGAGCCCTGGAGAATGGCCTGGCTGCACCGTTTTGCCTTGCTTGTATTTCTTTAAACCAATCACAGCCATGTTTGGTGTTGCTAAGCCCAGGATGCAGTGATGGTGTCCCTGCAAAATCGTGACAAGGAAATTGTCGTGGTGGAACATTTGCAGACAGGGAGCACTGTCACTAAAAGAGCCACTCTGCATTGTTTAAGTTTTATCCAAAAACTGGTCATTTTTAGCGTACAGGTTGCTACTTAGAGGTTGTTGTTGTTGTTTACTGTAATGAAGGAGATTTTGAAACCTGTAGCAAACAGATATTGAAAGACGAGAAGAAAGCCATGCGTGAGCAAACAGACTGTTATCATTTCTGTGTAAAATATCCAGAATAAAATGATTTAATATGTTGCGAATATTCCTTATTTATGTTGATTTAGTATTGATTTAGGCTGAAAAGGCTAACAGGGACAGGGCACCCAATGCTCTGTGGCCTAATTAGTTCATCTAGAGACAATATACGTTTGTATTTTGTTTTTTAAATTTTATGTGCAACCAATTTATTGGTTGAAGAGGAGGTACAATCCCAGTAGGATATTTTCTTTGGTTGACTACAGCCCTAATTTGACCCCTAAAATAAATTTTTGGCAATTTGAAGCTGTGAAACAAGTCGAAACACTACGATCAGGTCGAATAACATATTACCTTAATTAGCAGTTTTCTACTTGTGTGTAGAGTTCATGTTGACATCCAAGTTGCAAGGACAACTAGGATATTTTTTCTGAAAGTTCTGATGTCTGATTTGGTCCTAAAAAGTACTGAAGAGACAGCAAAAGCAAGCAAAATTAAAAATAGAGGTTTTCTTTGCTGAATGAAAACTAGCTAAGTTGGTCCACAGTGCAATATGTATTATTTTTACCAAAAGATATACTTTTTAGGGCTTATTCTTGGAGCGAGTCTTGTCACCCACCTCCAGTTTTAGAGCGTTTGGTTTATTTCAACCCAAATCAAATAAAAGCAACCAGTGAAAATGGAAGAAAAGTGTATAAATACCATGAAAAAGTAAGGATCTTACGTAGAACTCCAACTCCTAATGCACACTTTGTTGCTCTTTCTATGTGCTAAGCAAAAAAATAGACCAAAAAAAATACATTTCACATTTTTCACGTTTTATTTGTTGCGCCGTGGACCCTTGGAGCTATTCCACATTTCGGTTAGACTGTGTTGTGCTCTTTAGAGCTTCAGAGAACTATAAAGCTGAGTGATAATTCGTTGTGGTTTTGCCGCTGTAATTATTTCCTTTTTCACTGTATGTAGCTGTATGACTCATTGTTATTATAAGGTTTTGACTGGCAAAGCTTTAATATTTACTCAAGCACTAAAGCTCTGAAGTTGAGATTTGACTCCTAAGGTTTCGATTTTGAGGTTTCAATAAGATGAGTAACTTCCGTTGAAGCCAAACTGAGCTTTGAATGGTTTTGTTTTATGCGCAAAAGGACATCTGCAGCGAATCTGTCATAAGGTTGTAAACAAATGCTCCGCGGGTTGTGTTTTATTTTTGGGTGGTCTGTTCTCACTTTGCGCAGTCCCTCGTGCTTCGTGGGAAACTCCACAGGATCCTGCTGGACTTGCCCTGGAGGACAGTCTCTGGGAGGCAGAGATGTTGTCCTGTCCTGGAGTGACAGGGTCAAACAAAGTTAGAAGGGTTTCCTGTTTTCTTATACTCCCGCCGTATATTCTCATAAATCCTGGGACTCATTATAAGGATTTCTCATCACTCACGGTACACAGAAACAAGTAGGACACATTGAACACAGCAATGCTTTATACCTTGTGTTTAATAAAAGAAAAGTTTATGCAAACGACTACCTTCTACCATAAATAGAAAATCCCAGTAAAAAATATCTCTTAAATGCTTTAACTCACCCGTAAATCTTTCTGCACAGCTCCCAGAAAATCTCATAATCTTTTCTTAAATAGAAAAATAAATGCACAGGCTGTTCCATCAAATAGATAATATGGTTACAAATAATCCTGATAACTAATAATAATGATAACAATGAACAGTTCAGAGCTTTAATTTGCCCTTTTTAAAGATAAAATTTCTTAGTTTTACTATTTACATACACTCATTCTATAGCCAGCTCTAACTTTCATTAAATATACACATTTTTAAGCTTTTAAAATAAAGAAATTTACAAAGCAAAGCGCAGGGTGGCGCAGTTGGTAGCACTGTTGCCTCGCAGCAAGAAGGTTGCCGGTTCGCGTCCTGTGTAGAGTTTACATGTTCTCCCCGTGCAGCGTGGGTTCTCTCCAGGTTCTCCGGCTTCCTCCCACACAGTCCAAAAACATGCTGAGGTTAATTAGTGATTCTAAATTGTCCGTAGGTGTGAATGTGAGTGTGCTTGGTTGTCTGTCTGTAAGTGTAGCCCTGTGATAGACTGGTGACCTGTCCAGGGTGTCTCCTGCCTTCGCCCTAAGTTGGCTGGGATAGACTCCAGCCCCCCCGCGACCCTAGTGAGGATTAAGCGGTGTATAGATAATGGATGGACAAAGCAAAGCTGCTGAAATGTCAGCGTAGACTCACAGCATTGTGTAGCTGCATCAGTATCTGGCTGGTTTTCCTGCATATACAGTTATGGACTCTAAATGTGGGACAATGAAGGTCATCCTGGGAGTGTGTGGTCAGATAAGATAAAATGTCTTTCTCACACAGTGCTGTGCAAAAACATGAGGCGCTGAAAGGAAAGGGGGGGGGGGGAAACCAAACACATGATCAGTTTCCTTAATGCAGACTGCAGAAAAGGCAAAAAAAAAAAAAACGTATCAGATATCCCTTGTGACTACCTGTTAACTTTGAAAAAGCAGCAATACTCTGAAATGCACAGAATTTTCTTAAGATAATTAGCAGGTAGATTGTTTCAGATATCTTGGGTCAGATCTCTCTGTGATGATACTGCATGGTGGATAACAGTCTGAGCATCTGAAGTGTAGAAACTGTCTGCACAGTGCTGTAAATCTGAGCTGAAAGAAACCTACAGGAACCGATTTGTTGTGGGAATATGTGAGGCTGTTGTCGCCGTCAGCACACTGACCCGAGGCTGCTCGGCAACTGTCGCTGGCTCGGTAATTTCCCAGTGGGAAGGTGTCATAGGGGGCTGAGGGAGCAAACTGTGGTTTTGGAAAACAGACAGACACGTAGACAAAACAGCAGCAACAAAACAATAAACCCCCCTTACACACCATGAGATACTGTACATCTCATTCTGAAACCAAAACTGTACATTCAGACACAATCAGCCAAGATGGTCAGAAGGTGGACAACCAAGCTGACCTTGAGTTTTGGGGGAATTTGTGTCATTTTAACTGCATGATTAATTCTAGTGCTACATATTACTCAGAAAATATTAGAAAACATAATAAATGCAGGGCCTAACTCAGGGGAC
>NW_007578337.1:333878-342065 GCF_000690725.1 Stegastes partitus
TTTTTTTAATGCCTTTTATTAATGTTTGCACAAAATTGTATTTGTTCCCTTTGTTATCTGATTGTTTCACTGTTTTATTTTGTTTTATTACACTTCATTCTGTTTTATTCACTGTATTTTTTTTTTTTGCTTGAGCTTTATTTAAGCACAGATTTGTTTTCATGTACTTTTACATTAGTTATATTATTAAACACTGTTTAGCTAAAATGCATCTATTTAAGAAAAATCCACAATTTAAGAAGCTATTTCACTGAGTCAAATTGGAAAAACTAACTGTATGTTTTAGGTTTTCATGCATGATGGCGTCACACTGTTTGACACGTTTAAGTTTAAATGAAAGGCAGCAACAAGAACTTACAAAATAGTATAGAAGTTTATTTTAAAGTTGCTTTCAGAAACAATTTCAATGTCCACAAATCATCATCTACAACACTTTGTACAAGTTGTCACAAACACGGCACCGTAAATGTGAGTTTTCACGAGCAGCATACAGTACCACGATAACGACAAAAATTCTTTGGGCAAGTCAAGGCAGGTGTTTCTATTTTTACAGTCACTCATAATTAGAAAAAGGAAGAAAGAGGCATCCACAACCACAATTACACCGCAACAGTCACCGCTAATGAGAAAAAAAACAAAAAAAACACATGCAGATCTGTACATTTAGCCGGATGGAGTCACGCATCATAAATAAGATGTAAGAGGTGATGATTGTCATCCTCTCAGACATCTTCTACAGTACAAGACGGCTGCTCAGACACCAGAGAGTCTGTCTCCCACTTTAGTCTTCAGCCACATCTTCAGAGTCCTTGTCTTTGCTCCTGTAAGAAAGCAGAGCAACGAGTGATGAGCCAGTGAATATTTAATGCATTTTAAAAAGCCTGGAGAGCACTTTGCACTTGTTTATTTACCTCATTCACTGAGTTTGCTTTCTCTTGTCCACGGCGTTAATGAGCTGTTGCACCCATTGGTTCCCATCGGGGTGGACGAGACACAGCTGCCTTCCAGCCTTTGTAATGACCCTGAGAGATTAAGAAGTGGGTTAGATTTCAGATTCGTTGAAAAATGTATAAACCATCAGAAAAAAACACAATACTGTGCACATGGTTGCTACTTACAGAGTGGCCTTGATATCGCAGCCTTTCCCAGCATCCTGAATTTGGTAGCTGGCGACGAGCCTGTGGGGTAAGCGCTTCTCTGCAGTACTTAGACAGCAGTCCACGGGAACATCAGCTGCAGGAAGAAACAGAGAAAGATGCATCAGAGAGAGCAGAGTTTAAACAAAATTAAAACATTCCCAAACTGGAAATGTTGTCTTTTCATTGCATGCATGCGTCTTACCTGCTGCAAGCCCAAGGCAGATGATACCCAGCAAGAGCAGAGCTGCAACTTTAGAGGCCATGTCTCTGTTTCTTCGTAGGTTTGGCTGCTTCGGTGAGTCTCTTCAGGAGAGCGAAGGTGTTTGCTGTCGAGAGTGCTGAGCTGCACCTGCTTTTATACAGGTGGGCAAGAGAAAGTGAAACTGCAATCCGTGTCGACTGACTGGAATTTGCGAAGAAGTTGGCTTCGATCCTGGAGATGTCGGGATGAGCGTCGCACGTGCCCGGGCAATTACAGCCTAACTCCTCCTCACTTTTTTGTTTCTGTGCCAAAAAACTTCTATTCCATTCAGATGCTTCCCTGAGGCCAAGTAGGATTTAATCCATGCTGTTGTACTGTGCATCAGCTGCCAGTGTCACTCTAACATTTAGCAGCTTAACTTCTCTACATTTTGCAAACCAAATGTCCAAATGTACAGATCAACAGACAGTTGATGATTTTAAGGAAAACACGATTATTCTGGACATGAGTACACATTGCATACGTCTAAGTTGTTGTGCTGCACACTTAAGGAAGATACAGACAGGTGACGATGTTAAGTGGCCCAACAGTTTCATTTGTCACATTTCTCCTCTAATTCCCTGATAGTGCATGACGATTTCTGCGTGTAAGATGTGCAACAAGTACATAAAGTACAGTGCACTGGAGCACTTTTAATCATCTGATAATCTTAAGTCTGCAAGAGTTTAAATGTTTCATATCTGAGAAATGCTGCATGAGAGTTACATTTGAAGAACCTAATGAACTTAATAAAGTTCTCCTCAAATCAAGTTTTTCAACCTTGTTATCGCATCCATATAATTAAAAAAAAAAAAAAAAAAGAACTTTTTGTATCATTCTTCTTCAGAATTACATCTGTGTCATTTTAAGGATGGGTTTATTTTATTTTCTAACAGTGGTGCTCTTCTGCAGTGTTAGGCCTCAGTATTGGATCCCAACATTACTTAACTATATTTAGATGTAATCTTTTTGTTTTTGCACATGTAAATATCCTAAAATAATATTTTAAATACACATTTTTCTTTCAAGGAACTGTCATTTTGTTCATGAGATTGTCACTTTCTGTTGTTTTACAGTCGTTTCCGGGACCTCAGCTGCCAGAATATTATTGCATTTTTGCACTTTATTGGAGTTTTAAATCTGGTTTCTGTGCAGTCTGGTTTCTATACCAGTGCACCAGTAGCAATGTGTTTTATTTAACAATATTAGGTTTTTTAGAGTCTAGGAGGGGAGCAACTGTAGGGATGAAGACTGATGCTGTGTGTCCACTGGATCTGGCAAAATCCCGCTTCCCATTCATTGTCTATGTGAAACGCCTTTGTCCTGTTCTGGAGTGTTGCGGGGCATTTTGAGTGACGAGGCATAGCATCGCCCGCGAGCTGCCCGCAGCTCATTTGCATAAAGTAGACTAGACTTCTACTTTATGCAAATGAGGCGCAGGGAGCGCAGATCCAACGCCTCGCGAAACCTTTGTAAAACAGCTAAACTAGCCGTTGTTGAACTAAAAATGAGGACAGATTCAGCAACTGCATGGCCTATTTCCTGCCTCAAATATTTTCAGAAATATTTTTCGCTGAACGGTTTTCGTAATAAAAGCGAAAGTTTGCTGCCGAGCCGACATGTTGGTTCGCCGCTTCTACAGGTCTGGCGTCTGGTGAATGGGAAAGCAGCTGTCATGTGACCACCCCGTGGCCCGCGAGTGCACGCCTATCAAGCGAGTGATAATCAGAAGCGACGCAAACTTGTGCGAGGAAAATCGCCCCAGTGGACACGTGGTTTGAGGAGGCTGCAGCACGTATGATGGAGTTCACGGACAACAAATTTCTGATGCGACAAAAAAAAAGAATATTAAATAAAAAATTAATTTGATTGACGGCGAGGCATATGTTAAAGGTACGCTTTGAATTTGTGTAAATACTCTCACTGCCTGTAGGGGAAGACAAAAGTTCTGCACTGCACGTTTAAGGTTCTATGCAAGAAGCAGATCAGAAGTGTGAAAGACATCATATCTGTTGTAAACAATCACAGGGCTGTGTACAAACTGTCTAGATAACAGCGGACTAAACTGAACTGAGATAATTTGTTAGTGATATATCATTAGTGACATTTTGAGTTTTGTGATGTGTGTTATCGCATCCAGAGGGCTAAGTGCAGCAGTGCCATAAAGTGGAAAGTTGTGAGCCAAGTTATATAACCCTTATCAGTATCGATCTTGTCTTTACTGTCATATTGTCACATTCTATTGCCCTGGTTAAAGTGTGGTCTGGGGATTTTTTGCGGAATGCAAACCGGCAGCACTTTGTATCAGTTTGTGTGAAGGCTGCTTGTGTGTGGGAGTGTTTGTGCATGTGTGTGCACGCATCCCAGCACTAGATTATATCTGTGAGCGCCGTTGAGCAACACGAGAAAGTTTTTTCCAGAAGTGATGCAACTGTTAAAGAAAGGGCTGGAAACAAAGGGAGCTGGATGTTTGCGGATGAACTCGTTCCACCGGAAGTTCTGTCAGTTTTCTATCAATCTTACAGATATGGTTTGTTTCCGTTGTCTCCGCTGGCCATGTGAAAGATTAAATTACAGCCTCAAATAATTAAATATTTTGTGAATTTTGTGTATAATATCTCATGCACCAGTGATGCAGCTTATTATATTTGTTTTCTGGTTCACAACTTTCCTGGTTGGGGATAATTCTAACATCCCTAACGGCGCTGCTTTGATCATGCATGTGGAAACGTATTAAAGGAAAAACCTGGTGTGATGCACTGAAAGTCAATGCAAAGTGGTTTTGAGTGATGGCCTTCATCCTGTTATGAAACATATCTATCCTGCTGGAGTGATGATGATGATGCCTCCATTCCCACGAGGGGGCGCTGAATGGTTTGAGAATAATATGAATCTATTACTGTGGCCTTCACAAATCAACAGATCTGAACTCAGTTGAACAACTGTTGTAGATTTTGGACCAATGCCATCATAAAACACTAAATATTTATGGGGAAATGGTGTTTAATCACTTTGGTAGAGCTCCAAAGATTTGGGGAACCAGTGTCGAGGAGGAGGAGCACTGAAGCTGCTCTGGTGGTGCAACACCTTAATAAGACACTTTATGTTCCTTTAATTAGTCCTTCCTCGTCTGTATAGTCAGTACTGTTGAGCTGCCCTGGATACATGCATTACAAGCTAGATGCATTTGTATTGATGTTCAGTATAAAAACCTGACAAAGGCAGAAAATTCATGCATGTGACCATCAAGTCGACACAAAAATTCAATGTAAAAGTAAAAAAACAGCAGATTTTCAGGTTGAAGGCCACCAGGCAGTCTGGTAAACCTACGATTGTAGAAACAACATACAGCCTCACTCCCATACTGCATACATTTCCTTATACAGCCTTTTATTGGAGCTAGTGATGGAATATTTCCACTGACGCCTGTGGAGTTTCGGCTGAGGTGAAGGCAGGCAGTTGTAGCAGGACACTAAGGTAGAATCTTAAAGGTACGTCGATTCTTCAGAGTTACTGTATTTTTCTTGGCTCTTGCTTTGGCAGAGGTACGTTTCCAGTGATGCTTGTTTACCCATCGGTTTGTCTGTTGGCATCTGCCGAATCAGATTTCAGGTAACTTGGACGAGAGGTGGAACATGAGCAACAAGGAAGCCAGTAAATTTAGATGCAGAGCAGGAACATTTTCTTTAAACTGTGACATTGACCTTGATGGAGGACTGCTTTCTGTGAAGGAAGTATTACTTTCCTCTCTTGAAGTTTCCAGAGATGGTATTGAACTTTTCCCCTTAGCTCCTTTGATTGACCCCTTCATGTAACAGTAGTGTTTATAGCAGATGTGTATACTACAAATCTTCTATAGATTCTTGACCTCATGTAGATCTATTGGAGGAGGACAGGCAAGCACTCCCTCCACACCTCTCAAGACCAGATTACACCAAGGCGCCAGACTATCTTTGTTTCCCTCTCACCCATAGATCTGGATGTGGCTCCCATCGAAGGAGGCTATAAGACCGAAGGTGTGAGAAATCCTGAGAATTGATGCTGTTCTGTTAGTGCCACTTCTCCTGATACCAGTAAACCTAGTTTTAACATAAGTCATCTGAGTCTACGATGTGTCTCTGTGATGGGTTCCTCATCCTACGTCAACCTCTTCCAGAATTTCCACAACACTTTCTTGGAATGTTCTCGTAGTTTTGTCGCAGCAACTGGACTTGCTTGAGTTTCTTGAAGACGTTCCACCTCTCATCCAAGAGGCTTCATCAGTTCTCACTGACTCGTTGGGAGTTCCAGATACTTATATCCTTAAGGAGCCATTAACACATGTAAGTATCTGGAACTCCCAACTAGTCAGTCAGAACTGATGAAGCCTCTTGGATGAGACTTCAAGAAACTCAAGCAAGTCCAATTGCTGCGATTAAACTACGTGAATAACCATGACCTGGATGACTGAGAATCTTCACAGACGTCTTTCTTGGGGTGCACTTCAATTACGTTTCTACCAGGGTCTTGTGAAAGGTTTTGGCCTCACCTACAAACAAGAAACAATACTCACATTATGGGACATAACTGTACACTATAAAACCGTACGCCACTCTCCACAAAAAAAGAGAGGAACTCTTCGAGCTGCTGCTGTTGCTCCAGAAGCAGCCAAATGTGGCTTTAAACTGTTGCCCCTTGAACCTTCTTTGCATCACCTGCACTGTCTGACTTCTACCTGTTTCCCAAACTTGCCTGGTTGCTATTTTCAGAGTGTTGCTGAAGTCACGCATGATTTTGAGGAAAATCTGGAGGCTCAAGATGTGACCGTCTTCCACAAAGGGATAGTGAAGCTAGAACATAGATGGACCAAATGCATTGAAGCTAAAGGAGACTGTGTTGAAAATAATTCTTCTGTAACGTTGTTTGCGGAGGCCGAGGACCTCTTAAAGTACCCTCATGCAACTAAACTGCATTCTTAATTGTGTTTTGAGGGAAACATATTTTCTTCCTAATTGCATTTGTCTGTGATTTATCAATACCTAGCACATCGGCATCTTTGCCATTTTTTTTTATGCTTTGGTGTCAATAGCTTTCAGCCAACCAATCATATGTTAGATTGGGTGGGACTTGTCGTCATGGTAACCTAGAAAATGGTGGAGAAGAGTTGTATTTTAACCATATTTCCAAAACCTACGTTATTTTGGTGCTTAAACCCTAACCAAACTTAGTAAAAGTTTTTTAATCAAAGTGTCAACCTAAGCACGATGTTTCTGTAAATGTAACCAAACAGTGAGTGAAAACGGAAAATAAACTTCAAGAGAAAACACATCTAAAATGTGAGAACAACGCTCACAAACCCTTGTGGCCTGCATGAAAGTGGAGCATTTCCTACTATGTCACTCTTATCTTCCCGTAAGCAAATAGGTTTCTTTCAAAACATGAATGAGGATGCAGTTTAGTTGTATAGAGATGTATTTTTTCAGAGAAAGGGTTGTTCTGGTTTATACATTTCCACGATTCTCGCACACCAGAATACATGCATAAGCACATGAATAGAAACAGGTACAAATGTTTTAGCACTGATTTATCTGCCCAAAGCACATGAAGCTACAACCACCAGCTGATAAGATTTCTGCAAATAATGGATACACGTGGGCCCAGCTAGCCTTCATCCAATGTAGTCTCAGTAACATGTTAAATCTCATGTTTACAGCCTACAAAAACCAACAAATTGTGATTTTACTGGGAACTGCATGTGATTCATAAAATGTGCTGTGTAGCTTTGTGGCGTCGTGTTGTCATGTGGAATGAGTGCGTGTCCTAAAAACTGTCAGACACTTTTTTTTCTCTAAAACACAGACACGAGAATGGTTTACATCCTTTTTCACCGCAAACGATGTCTTTTTGCGTCAGGAAAACATTTCACTTCCTGAATCCTTGCAACTTTACAATAACACTGACCTTCTCCAATGCACTCTCACACATGCAGTGAGCACCATGTTGTCCTCCACAAGACACGGCGTTACAGAGAAATGAAGAAGTGACTCGCCAACAAGATTTGTGGTTACTTTTATGCTTCGTTTATCTGGAAAAACTTGTCTAATTCTGAGCAGTGAGAAAGCGAAATGAGAATCCCCCCTGTATACCGCTGGAGGTTCATGTTGTGAACACTGCTGTGGTATTAAATTGCACATCCATCAGCAAAAACAGCAATTAAGAAAAGGAAGTGCTCTGAGAGGCTCAAATACTTTTTTTATTGCATCTTGGCATGAAATGTTGAGACCTCCACCGTTCGTGTGGTAAAATCAGAGCATACATATTTTTAAAAAATGTAACTGCAGAGCTAAATCTTCGCCAGATGTGACGACCTGTTTCTCTTATTCCCCATTCTGACATCTGACATCCCTAAACTGTCACCTAACAGATTTATTTCAGACACCGCCGCAGGGCTCGTGGCCTCCCATGCACCCAGAATCAAATGCTGCCTGATCAGTTAGTTGTATCAACACGTCACACGAGACAGTGCACTTGTAGATTTATTGTAAGTGGAGCGTATCGATGTGAAGCTGGATGCCTCAGTGCAGAACTAATCTAGTGTGTGGGTCAAAAAATGAAATGTGATTTGAAAAAAAAAAAAAAGTCCACTTTTAGTTTTGTTCTTTGGCTTCGGTCCTACTGAAACAGTTTGGAAAGTTTAAGTTGTGCTTCTGTTTCACTGAAAGTAGATATTTTTATCATAGTACGCCAGCCAAAAACCACAATTTGGAGTTTTTGTTTACCTTGGCAGGATTAAAGAAAGACTAAACCAAGTAAACTTTAAGCCTTTTG
>NW_007578337.1:343142-346171 GCF_000690725.1 Stegastes partitus
GGGGATTCCACTTGGTTTCCATTCCACTGTATTGCATGACCAGACATGCTATTGTCCAAATACCACAGCAATGTGGGTCACGCTTTGCCTTGTTCTCATTTCCACAACTCTTCGCTTGTAAATCCACATCACGCCACCACCTACAGTGACTCATGCTGTTTACATGTGGAGAAACGTGTAAACTACTAAGATACCACACGTGAGATTAAACCTGTGAAATAATTTAGGGAGGACATGTTGTTTGACAAAAATGATCTTTAAATGAAAGTCTTAAGCAGCTAACTTACATTTTGGTCTTCCCAGTCTTCACTGAGGCGCTTATTTCAGCTAAATTCACATTTGATCATGCGACTAAACCTGCTGCAGTTTTTTGTTTTTGCATTGCAGTGTAGTCATAAAGCAAGTACCTAACAGTGACAACCTTTTCCCCTGTTTTCCTACATTGTAAACCAAAATCCTGTGCTGTGAAATTATGCATTCACAAAAAAATCCAAATTGAGCATCAAGTCCTGCAGTGTGAACGTAGCCAATCTGTTGGATTGTTCAGTCAGATAATACGCTGTTATCCTTATTTGTGACATAAAATGTGATGTCAGGGTCAGAATCCAAGGCTGTCAGTATGTTCAGGCTGTTTTTTCATGGCTTCCGTTTTTTTCCTAAAAACCTTTCGGATAGCAAGGTTTTGGATTGTTAAGGGTCGGATTATCGAGTCACGACTGTACCTGCAAAACTAATTACATTTAGGCTCATATTATTTTTACTGTATGTAGCGAATGCTAGCATGCTAACACTGTAAGCTACAGCAGTTAGCATAGTAAAACTGCACCTTAGCATGCTAACGTCAGTTTCAGTGTGTGAGAATGATGATATTAGCATTTAGCTTAAACCGTGGCTGCAGACTTGTGTCAATGTCTGTTTTCTAATTCGTTTATTTCCCTATAATTATTTGACCACTTGGGTTCAAAAGAGTTCAAAAGCGCATGTTTTTGTTGGTTGTTTTGCATTGAGTAGATTGTGCGCAGAGCTTTCCTGATCAATGCAAATGTTGATCCATAAAGTAAATATGTCAAAAAAACGACAAAGGATGAAAAGCTGCGCGGATCTGCAGTGTTTCATAACGATCCTGTGTGAATTCCCCCACACACATCAGCTATAGTCGTTGTTTTTTTAATTTAAATGAAAAATGAGTTGTGCATAAAGATATTGAACAAATGCATGTCTAAATACAAAAACGTCTGCACGGTTTCCTTTCTTGTGACCTCATCCATGAAAGCATTTACTGCTAACACACCTCCTCCACTGGCACGACCGGCCCTCAGTAAATAGTTCACACAAAAGGGAAGCAGAGGGAATGGGAGTGTAAGCAAGTCGCAGGGACCATGTGATTTTCTGGAAAGCAGGACTGTTACCTTCATATCTAGGTTACTTTTAAACGCCTATAAAAATCGATGAACAAAAGGGGAAAAAAACTGGCAAGGAGAAATCTACGCCGTGCAAACAAGTGAACAAAGCCCTGAGGGTGTTACATGCACCAGGCCAAGCGTTTTACAAGAAATCAAAACTCAGCTCAGAGGATTTTGCAGGAGGGCTGACAGTGGAGCTGTAGCTGGGAATGAATGTGCACACAATTGGTTTATGTGTTTCAACAGCTGCAGCACCAACAGCCAAACATCCCTGCAGAGCTGAAGGCGCAGAAAAAGCAACATTCACAGTAATACAGACAGTAGTTTATAACATTTTTGGCTTTTTTTCCCAGCCCCTTGACACTTATTCTCGAGATGTTTTTAAAATTTCCTTCCTGTTACTCAACTTTTAGTCGACTTAGTGGGTGTTGAGATCAAAAAGTAGTATGTTTACACTATTTTTTACGACATTTGACTATTTTAATGTTTTTAAATGAGCAAAATAGATAATTATTTTACAAATAATTACGTAAGAAAAAGGGTCAGAACAGTGCAGTAAGGTCAAAGGTCAGGTCAGCAGCAGTTGTGTACAAACTGAGGTCACCTGTGTGTGTAGTATTACTTTATGTTTAAGCTCCACTACAGTTGTACACACAGACATTGCACTATTCACTCTATTACATCGATTTTAATACATTTATTCACTTTACAAATTTAGTTTAGTAATGCAAAATATAACCAGCAACTAAATTATGATGTAATATGATTAGATGAACATAAAACTTCATTAATTAATGGGAAATAGTAGTTCAATCAAGTAAGTTCCATTATTTTGAAACATGCCATTCTGCATAATGAGTATTTTTACTTTTGGCACTTGAAGTATATATATATAGATGCTAATACTTGTAGACTTTTACTTTAGTATGAACTTAAGGGCCTGACTTTTACTTGCAACATTGCGGTAATTATGTCATGCCCTCAAGTATTAGTCAGACAAGTGTGATTTATTTTGTGACAAGCGATGTGTTTAACTTCAGGCAAATGAGAACAATGATAGCTGTTTAGTTTGGCTTTAGCTTAAGCAGGCAAACATTTCAGTATGCAAACACACTCTGGTGACGTTAACTGACCTGACTGCAACCCGCTACAACTCAGCCGGTCACAGCTCGGAGCAACAGCAGCAGAATGTTGAGCTGAATTCCTGCAGAAACAGTAAAAGTGCGTGAATGAAATGCACACCAGTGTACTGGTGCACTTAGGATTTGACCTTATAGAAAAGCAGAGAGATGTGAAGAGCTGATTCAGATGAAGCTGGAAGTGGAAATGTATGAACGCAAGGTGGCACAACAATTCACTCCGCTTTCATGGATTCGTTTTTCTCCACTGCTTGGTATTGACATTATTTTAAAAGACCCACACATCACAACTTCCATGTTCTGTCAAACCTTATGTTTCAGGATCAAACTCATGATTTTGGCATCGAAAATGATCTGAGTACGTCTTTCACACTGTAAATCAGGTGTCATTATTTGAACAAGTTACTGTCATTTTATAGTTTCCCTGTTTTGTTAAATAGCAAGTGTATCCAGTAAACGTACAAAAGCATTCAGTGACATGTTAGAT
>NW_007578337.1:347443-349051 GCF_000690725.1 Stegastes partitus
TTTGTTATTTGACAGTGTGTTACTGAAATGGCAGTTTTGCTGTATTTAAGTTCGCCAAAAAGTTTTTACAAATTTTAACCAATATATTTGTCTTTTTTTCAAAATTTTTGAACATTAAAGTATTCACACATGTTTTAATACATTTTTTTGGGGCACCTTTGCTGCCGGATTTTCCTCGTTTCAGCATTCAGACGTGCTCGATGATAGATGCGCATCGCTTGCTTTTGTGGGAGGTTTTAACTTGGAACATTTTGGCTACATACTTGTCACACCAGCACTCGATCTGGCAGGAATCCAGCCAGTTCATCCCACCAGGCAACTGGATGTCGAGAATATTCTGGAAAATGAACTTTAGATGAGATCGGTATCGTTTTGTTTTGTTTGTTTTTTTCAATCTCACAATTATCAAGAATGTCAACAAGTATGTAGTGATCAGAAATCTTTTTTTGGAAGACACAGCAAGAGGATTTATGTACAAGTAAAGTGAAGTCCTGCCAGGTACACTTAGAGCGAAAGCAGATAGCATCTCTATGTCATGCACCTTTGAAAGTCTCACACTGTTTTTGGCATTCGATCAGAGAACGCTCAAGAAGTTCAGCTGTCTGTTACACAAACAGCCTTTACTCCAAACACATCTTAAAAATGACATAACACTCGTCTTTAAAATGCATACGGAGGCCTCGGGGTTTCACCGTATCGCGAAAAGACGAACCGAAACCCCTCGTGTTCCTTCCACAGAACTGTCATTGAGTATTTCTGTTGTTGCATCACTGCCACAGAGGAACCAAGCTCGCTCTGGTGGTTAACCTCCACCGTTGTTGACCTGCTGATGAGACAGCCGTTTTCCGCTCTGCAATTATTCCAACGCACGGCATCTTTTCTTCTTTTTTTTTTCTAAAATAATGGGCCTTTGGCATGACATTGGCAAGCAGCAGCAGCAGCAGCTTTCCATTCAAAGGCCCAAAGTTTCGTTTTCTGCATCTGTGTTGCAGGCGTATTGTAAACCTCATGTTCAGGCTTGTTTTAGAGGTTTTGAAATGCATCCAACATTGTCTGCTGCCATTTACCGGAGCACGGTGCTTTTTTTGTTGTTGTTTATTCAGTTATTTCCTTGTTGGGGAAATTTCGCCAACTGTCAGATAAACCCTGGACAGTTTTAGTGGAGGCTCAAGTCCTGCAGCACATTGAGTCGTGCATACACTGTTAGCACTGTCATGATGTCAGATCATGCATGACTAAAGAATTCATGGTCATCATATTATCACAATAAAAGTCCTGCATTTAAACTTTTGCTTAAGTAAAAACCCAAAAGTATTAGAATCAAAATATACTAAAACAATCATGCGTTGGATTGGATTGAATGGGATAATTATTTATGCAATAATGTGTTTGTCTGATTGTTGTTGCAGCTGATGAAGGTGAAGCTGATTGTAGTATTTACTGTGGGGGGAATTTACTGTACGGGAATCAAAGTTTCTTCCTAATCTGCTGATAAGGCGACACTGTGGGACTTTCTAACGGAAAAAAAACGCCGTCATAATTTGTTTAATTACATTTTGTGTTAATAGTCTCAGTGTGCAAAGTAGCAAGTGGCGGAAGTTATAAAGA
>NW_007578337.1:349983-384896 GCF_000690725.1 Stegastes partitus
AAATGACTGAACCCTTCATGATGTAAGTTATTACTGACATTTATTACATTTTGTTTAGTCTCTGTTATTGTTCTGTTTTTTACAAGCAGCTTGAAAATACATTTTGGCATATTAAGCTGTAATATTTGACTTCATTTGCGCTTGTGTCACATAAACCTGCTTCTCATGTGCATATGTCCTGAGACTAAAGAAATGCAACAGCTGAAACTTAAGACACAAGTGCAGGGAAGTGGAGAGGGAGTTTTCAACTATAAACATGATGTTTGTTGTTCCCGTGCTGGAATGTCAACAAGATAGTTACTGGATACATGACTATTTCATTTTCATTATGATACAGTACAGATATATGGTGATACCAGTAATCGGTGCATCGTTGGTGGTAGGTGGTTTTACAAAAAGCAGGTACAGTCGTGACTTGACATTCTGACCCTTAACAATCCAAAACCTTGCTATCTGACAGGTTTTTAGGAAAAATGAATGGAACCCATGAAAAACAGCCTTAACATACCGACATGAGACTCCGGAGACTGTGTCACAAATCAGGATAACAGCGTATTATCTGCATGAACAATCCAACAGATTGGCTACGTTCAGACTGCAGGACTTAATGCTCCATTCAGATTTTTTTGTGAAATCCGATTTTTTTGCGAGTTCGTTCACATTTCCAATTAAATATGACTTGTATGTGATCTGCTGTGAACTTCATACGACCCAAAAGTGTCCCGCATGCACAGAAGAGGACAATGACGTCACACACCTGCATGCTCAGTGTTTACAGAAGTAAACATGGATGGTAATGGTGGAGTGTAACCACCACTCCCCCACCAGAAGTGAGACCACTAACTAAACTGGCATCAGCAGCCAAATACTGCCTGTGTGTTCTGGACACTACCACCCTGTCGGAGCGCTCCCCCGGGGTGGAAGTGGCCGGAACGTGCACAAGCGCACCGGTCAATTAGTAGTGAAATCCAGCGATGTGTAGTGTTCTAACAACACACTAGTTATTATAACAACTATAAACAATAAATATTAACAACAAATGAGCCTTCCAGCATCGAGCCCTCCTTGTATCTCGACCTCCGTCTTGACTATCCGACATAAAAGAAGGTTTTACGTTTAGTGTCGGATTATCGAGTCACGACTGTATTTAGCCTTCATGAAACACTTTATGGTCCAGTCTGGATTGGATTGCAGATGACTTGACCCAGTTTCAAATTTGCACAAGACAAATGATGCGGTCCAGTAAATGCTGCTTCTAACCAGCGAAACTGCTCCTCTGGAATGCCCCTGTTTCAGTTTACTACTTCCAGTAAGCACTCATTTAGTCGTGATGTTGCAGAAATGGAAGGAAAGCCTGGTGGGAACCAGTGCACTGTGGGACTCTTCTCTGCTTTCTGATGCTGCCACCAGATGGAGCCAACGTCACAAATCTTAAATGATTGTCATTTTGCTGTACATACACAGTCATACAGGCAAGATGAGAGAGCATTTCTTCAGGATCCAATAACTTAAAGTAATTTAAATAAACTTCTTCCTTTAACGCTCTGGTAACGTTTGGCTGATGGCAGCAGTTCAGTTTATGGAGAGGGTGTGAGGAGTCCCTGATAATGTTCAGTGTCCTGCTCCTGCAGTGGCTCTGGGAAAGTTCTTGGACAGAGGTGAGAGAAACTCCGATGACCCTCTCAGCTCCTCTTACTATCCTCTGCAGGGCTTTTCTGTCTGACATGTTGCAGCTGGATGTTGAGATGCAGTATGTCAGAACACTCTATAAATGCTGCCCAGGCCCAGAATACACACTGAAATACAGGAACTTCTTTTGAAACAGTCACGTAAAAGTGCAATTTTCAATCAATTGTAGCACCGTTTTAACATTTCTACATGTTTTTTGTTATGCAAATCATCAAAACTATGTATACTGAGGATGTGGACATTAAAGCTGGAGTTCAAAGATGATAAAAAAAAAAAAAATGCACGTTTATTTTAAGCACGCTCGAGATTCATATTCTATAAATGTTGGACTACAGCCCAGTTTCCAGCACCAACGGCAGCAGTGAGCCGGACAAAGCCACTGTGGTTGATCTCTGTCTGCCAATAAAAGGCAGCTTATCAGGTTTGATATGAACAGGTATCACTTAATTATCGAGTGGCGACGGTTTTCCCCAGCTCAGGAAACTTTCCAGGGCCAAACCCTTAAAGATGCACAATAGATTCAGTGTTTGATTATAGGCTTCGGTGCACTTAAGATTACAAACTGCTCAGCCGACGTGAGTCAGGATTTCAGCAGAAGTAGGTTAAAGTTTTGATTTCTCATCAGGAGGAAGTTTCTAATAAATCAGGAGAGGGGATGTACATGATATTGCAATAAGACTTTGAGTCTATTTTAAATGGGTTTTTGCCTCATTTATTAACCAGAAAAGTGGCTCAAAGAACTCAAAATTCACCTGCCGCTGTCCACGTTAGTTAACTTTTCATTCATGCATCTGCAGCGTTTTGATGATTTGCATGACAGGACACATCTAGAACGAGTGTCAGAGAAGTGAACCAGACGCTGCTGACAAACAAATGACTTCAAAGCCCTCTGGTGTGAAGCCACAGTTTCGGTGTGACTGGCTGAGGTTGAGGTGGTTTGTGGTTTGTCTGCGGCTGTGATTTATTCACCGAGTCCTCAGATAAGCTCTGCTGTCCTCTAGCGCCTCTTGTTGGGTACTACAGTGTTTTGAAGTCACATTTTCAACATGTTTCCTGGTGCAGGGCTCGTTATAAACACAAGACTGCACTGCACCCTCGCTGGAGATTGTGGAATCGACCCAGATTATGGAGTTTACACTCAGTATTTTTGTCTAAAATGCACAGAAATCACACTTTTAGTGTAATTCCACAGTTTATTTGAAGCTGATGTGAGGTTTCATCAGTCTGGTGAGTCAAACCACCCTTCATGTGTCTGATTCAGAAAACTGGAGTCTCATTTGACCTCATATGACCTTCAGATAAACATCAGGCTGTGTTTTTTTGGAGAGAATCTCTTAATGGGCAGTAAAAACAGAGCAATATGGTCACCAAATCATTGTTTCAAGACTGACTTGAGGACATTATGAGCAATCTGTTAAGGTTTTAATTCATTATGTGCCAAGTGGAAGGTACCTCAGGCCGTAAGCAGAATCTAGACTATCAAACGTAGTGAAAATGGTTTTAGTAAACATCAAAAAGTGATTGCAAATAAATAAAGGATGCTTCACAAACTGTTATTTAAATGACCTCCTTCTAAATATTTCCTTTAAACTTTAACTTTATTAATTATTAACTGCTATTAGACTATTTTTTAATCTTGTTTTGCCAGTTTTAGGGTCTCAATCTTCGTATTTAGTCAGGTGACTATTGGAGGGACTTAATCATAATTGTTAAATCACTCATATAAGCATATATAACAAATAAGAGATTAGGGTCTTAACCTTGATATTTAATGTTGTTATGGAACTATCTAATGCCTGACTTCCATTTCTCTCTACTGGAAAGCACTTTGGCTTAATGTCTGTTATTTTAAACATGATAAATGAAAGTGACTTGGCGGTTTTTTATTTATTTTCATATGTTTTCACACCTTCTTTACCAAAGAAAATTTCCACATATTAAAAAAAATTGAATTGCAAGAGAGGAATCATTGCACGGAAAACTAAGACTAAAATGTATGAAGGAGAAAATGATCTTTTCACTTTTAAAATCTTATTTATTAATCAGGTTTTTGTTCTCCTTTTGCAATACTAAAACTAAATCCTTGAAAATGAAGAAAAAGGGGTGATAGCTACAAAGAACATTACCAAACAAAGCACAACAAATCTCAGATTTACCCTTTAATTCTAGCAATGCTTCACATTGTTATGAATGCATTGATTCATAGATTTTAAACACTAGATTTTATTTATTCATTACAATAAGATGAACTTTATTTACTCCTCACAGGGGAAATGGACACGTTGCTGCAGCTGCAAAACAAGAAATAAAGTAGAATAAGGCTAAAAATATAGATATAATAAGGACTATTTACACTTTTTACATGTACAAATATGGCAAGTATACATTGTTTTTATTATTATTGCAGAATGTGCAATACTTGAGCTATGACAGATAGTTTCTTATTAAAATTGTTTAAAATGTTCAATACATTTGCTTTATTTATCTAAACATAGTCACAGCTTTGTGTTAACTCGTCTATCATATGTGCCATTCAAAAGTGTAATAATTATATTAATTTAATAACAGTTTTGGATGTTTTCTCAGGTGGTTATGCTCCATCGCAGGTTTTAAATCTATTAAACAGTGACTATAGAACCAAAGTTCGACTTTAAAAAAAATAAAAAATAAAATAAAAATCTTAAAATCAAATGCAATGTCTGTCAGAAAAAGAAAAAGAAAAATCTCAATTATATAGATATTTAGATATATAGATAAATAAGACTCATTTCAACCATGTAATAAACCAATAATCCCATTTTACTGTAGATGCCATCAATGTGCACCTTATTGTAAATACTAACTTTTTTGTTGTTGTAAATGCAATAATTAAGTGTAAATATTACAAACAACATATGTGTAATATTTACGTATCTTCATGTATATAACACAACCACACATACAACATATAACACCAGTATGATAGTTTCTTCAACCAGCACAATTAGCAGGACAGTTCCATGCTCTATGTTCCTAAATTATCACAGAATTTATTGTTGTTATTAATAATAAAATAATAATAATGATAATGAAGAAGTCTTAACTCATTATGTGGTTCATCCAGATGGTTCTAAAATAGCAGAGGAGGATAATTGAATTCATCATTGTGCCTTAAATCCATTTTCCAGAGTGTCCTTTGCACCACAGCCCTCTGATATGCACATTATTATTACTTCTGTTGTTCACATTGCATCTTGTTCTTTAGAGTAATCTATTTTATAGTATTCAGTTCTCTCTTAACACTGTGTTTTATTTTGTATAACACCACTTTGCACTGTATTGTAATTTTTTTGCAATAATCAACTGTAAATATTTCTGTAAATACTAATTTGCACGACAATTGCATGCTCCATTTGAATTATCACGGAATTTGTTATTATTATATAATAATACATACTAATATAATAATAATAATAATAATACAAAAGAAGTCTTAACTCATTATGTGGCTCATCCTGTTGGTTCTAATATAGCAGAGGAGGATAATTTAATTCATCATTGTGCCTTAATAATAATATATTATATATCTTGGAGCAGCACAATCTGCAGACAGTTCCATGCTCTGTTTGCCTCAATTATCATGGAATTTATTGTTGTTATTAATAATAACATAATAATAATAATGATAATAAGGAAGTCTTAACTCATTATGCGGTTCATCCTGTTGGTTCTATTATAGTAGAGGAGGATAATTTAATTAATCATTGTGCCTTAAATCCATTTTCCGGACTGTCTTTTTGCGTTTATCCGACAGATGTCAGGTTTGCGTTGCAGATGCTGCGCGGCTCTGATGCTGCTGCTGCTGCTGCTGCTGCTGCCGGAGCCGAGAGGCGCCGCGTTCAGACGAGAGTCGGATTCTGATGTTGAGGGGAAAAATGGCTCCTTGCCGTAGGAGGCAGAGGATACTTTTGGATTAACGGCATCGCTTCAGACATATGGATGTACACGGAGCGCCCCGCATCGACTTAATACACGCCTTGGAGGTCACCGTCAACGTTCCCACCGACGTATTTCGCTGTAAACGCCGCTCACTGGTAGGCAAACCTCGGGATCGCGACCGACGCTGGGCTCCCCGGAGCAGCTAGCTAGCTAGCACTGGCGCTAGCCGCCTAGCATGCTAGCTAGCCCAGGCAGGAATGTGCATCCAGGCTCGCTAGTTTTCAGCCGCGTTAAAGCCGCCGTTAGCGTGACAGTTTGGACACACAGTGCTACTACAGGTTTCATGTCAAAACACAGACTGGCCTCTGTGTTTGCTGGGAATTGAACGGAGGCCACACAGTTAGAGGAGCGTCACCGTTTAGCCTGACAGTTGTTGAGATGCAGCGATCAGCTGGTCGCTAGCTAACTGAGGTGAAGCTAACATCGCTGGCAGCGTCCAAAGCTGAAGGTCTGCCGCTGTGTTGTGGTTTTTCTCTGTAACAGCGGTGCCAGAAGCAGGGATTTAACTGATTACAATCGCAGGAAAAGGCGAGTACAAGTGCGGAATGTGGCGTTGGATAGATTTAGTACACACCAGTGTATTATGGGTGGCTAATCCGGGGTTGCAGGGACAGTAATGGCAGTGTTTTGTTGGTATTAAAGTCACAATGACTGGCATACATGTGCAGTGCGGTGCCTGCTGTGCAACTTGGAGTCACCTGTGTGTGGCCTCCGGACAGTGCATTGTTCCTGAATACATGGCTGCCTGCCAGGATGCCTGCTCACCACCTACCTGCCCCACAGCCTCTGCAGTCTGGGGACAAATGTGGTCAGTGGTGCAACTAATGCCATTACAAACTTGTGTCATGCTCTGGCAGTGTTTACTGTGTCCCCTTTGCAGTGTGATAAGAGACAGACACAGATCACATGATGCAAAGGGTTCCACTTCTACTTGTCACATCCTCGTTAGCAGATGAAGACACTGCTGCAGACACAATCATTATGTGCGACAAATACACACAACTGTCAGGGCTGTACAGTATTGGAAAAACTGCCATTTAGTTTTTCTGCTGTATGTATTTTGCAGTGTGAAAAAACACAAACAGATTTAGTCAGCATGGAGTGTTTGGGATGGTCCGTAGGGGGGCTCATCTGCATAGCAAATAAAAAATGTTTAAAAAAGCCAATTGAAACCTTTCTCATGTGTTGTAACGCTGACACAGGCATCCGAGCTAGTTTTTTGCTTTGGGAGACATTCAGATCAGGCTGTGCGCTCGTCATACAAAGCTTTGTGGTGCTGATTTAAATGATCCAACACATTAGTCATGATGCCAGACGCCGTGCCAGACTACCTGTTTATGGCTGGCTTCTCCTTGCCAGCGTTTTCTGTCCTCCTTCCTCGCTCACTTCGCCGTGCACATGTGGAGGCTGCATGTCAACAAACTCGGTGTCTTTTACATAAATCTGAAAACTGACGTCAGTCGTAAATTATGTTTAATCAGACTTCTCTTGTAGATTAGTCATGGAAAACGAGAAGCATGAGAGTTAGTTTCTGTATCAAGCAGCGGAAAAAAGTTGTAGCGGGATGTCTTTGAGTCGATTTACACAAAGAAAGAAAGATTATTTTATTTTATTTTATTTTAGTAGTTGACTCATTGAGGCAGGACGTTATAGATCAGTTCTAAGGCTTTATAGATCAAACTGAGTGTCCATTTAGTGCAAAGCTTCACTCAAGGTCTCGAAACTTATGGGAGGTTTCCAAGCAAGTTTGTCCAACATACTTAAATTGCTAAAAAGCAGAGCTGCAACCATCAGCTATTTTTGGTTATAAGATGTCAGAAATGGTGAAAAATGTTGACCAGTGTTTCCCGAAAGCTGAAAATGACGAGTTAAAATGTCTTGTTTTATCCACAACCCAAAGATGTTCAAATTACTGTCATGACGGAGATAAGAAACCAGAAAATAGTCACATTTAAGAAGCTGGAGTTCAAGAATTAAGACTTTATTCCTTTTAAAAAATTACTTAAACTAGTTAATGACTAATTTAATTGTCAACTTATCGATTATTCATTGCAGTTTTACTGTAAAGCACATAAGAGGAGAAAAGCACTGGAAGAACTACAACTTCCTGACAATTCAACAAAATGTTGTGGTTGTTTCTTTTGCACAGTTTGTGATAACTGTGAACATTTGCAAGTTTTATCAGCATTTTATCAACTGCCAACAAGCCAACGAGACACATTTAAGATTGAACAAAGGCGCTCGTCTGACTGTAGACAAACTAATCTGCTACAGCTGGCACCTGAGCCCCTGTACTTCCCATTTTCCTTCGTATTGTTTAGTTGTTGTGCTGTCAGTGGGACGGTGACATTTTTATACTCTCTCTACTTCGGTATGTTTGGACATTTTGGCCAATTATTGGGCACATCCATTCCATTACTTCAGAGTCAAAAGCAGAGGCTGAGTAGAAATGAATGGCAGCCACCAGCAAAATGCAGTTACAGCAGTGTCCAGGCCTGTTTACACGGTCAACCTTTTTTCAGTAACTGACCGTCATTTGAGTCTAATCTAATATAAAAACCTGATTAGTTGAAGTGGATGTCGACGTGTGGGTTGCACCTGCAGTTTGCACATTCCTGACCCAATGCAATTCCTGCCTAAACATTAGTTTATGCAGAAATTGAGTTTATTTCTGCACGGAGATCTGCATGCAATTGGACAAAAGAGTCACTGTGTGCTGCTACTGGAAGCAGGAGGCTCTTATTGTATGTAGCGTGTCTTTCGTTTACTATATTCTGTCGTTTTCACATCAACAGTTAGGTTAACAGATACGCTAATCAGCACGCGTTCATTAAGAAATACAACTGGAATAATTAGCTGTTTGGCTGCAGCGATTATCTTGAACTTCTGGCTGGATCAAAGATGCAATTTGAAGATAACGTATTGTTGCTTTAAGCCCTTAGAATAACTGAAACGTTACTGCAGTGACAGCAGCAGCAGATCTCAGCGCTCTGCCTACTTCAAAAGAACCAGAAAGCCTCCATATTCAGTGTATTAAACTTCCCAGGTGGAACTGTGGCGCATAAAACGACGTCATATTAATGGGAACCAGCAAAAGTCTAAATATTTCATGGCTGCTGTTTCCCGGTGCAGACAAACTAAACCAAACAGTGAGTTACAGCTCTGAGTTGTTTAATAAAATATGTGTTCTGTGACATGCTGTTTACAGTCGGAGGACATATTGCAGTTTACTCATGTGGTGCTGTTGTACATATAAGCAATAACACAAGTGACATATTGATATAGACTGTGGCGCTATCATTTTTTTTTCAACAAAGATGAGCTAGGGTATGCTATTTTACCTCGTAAATGTCAAGACCATTAAATATGTCTTCCTCCAGTTACTGAGGCCATTTTGCCGACTATATACATAAACCGTTGGGTTTCTTTTTGTTTGTGAATTACCGAGATTGCTACAAACCTGCCAGTAGTTTGTGTTGGTGGTGTAGTCGTAACTCTAGCCTTGAGGTCTTCCTTTCTTCTGCTTTTCTCCCCACTGTGCTCTCAATGCTAAGAGGCACTGAAACTGTGAAACTTTTATCACCGGTTCAGTCATGCAGCAGCCAGCTTCAGTCTCCAGGGCTAAAACAAAGGCTGCTGCGACTTAAAGAGCCCACATTATGCACATTTACAGGTTGAGAATTAGATTTTTGGGGCGTAAAAGAATGTGTTTGCATGCGTTAAGGTTGGAGAAGCACATTATTGTTCTCATGATTTACATTACTGCAGCACCTCTGCTTGCTCTTGGTGTGAAACATCCTGTTTTAGCGCCTGTCTCTTTAAGGTTTGCTCTGATTGGTCAGATTAAAGCAAGACATTGTAGGTTACATACCGTAACCACCTATCTGTGATTATAGGGATGAGCTCGAAGTAGAAGCAGCTTTAGTGCTGTTTCAAGGCTGCGGTGAAACTAGCTGATCAGTAAGTGTTGTGCAAATGCGTTTCATAGTGATGCAAATAAGTAACTGAAGAACAAGCCTAGGGTTAAAACGAGGCGTTTCAGGCTGGTAACAAGCACAAAGAATAACTCGCTTAGACTTTATAAGAGTTTAGACCTTTTACATACACCAGAAAAAGCTATAACACACGAAACAAAAGTGAAAAACTCAAAAAACAAAATATGGGCTCTTTAAGGACACACGACATTCATCAGCCCAACATCTACAGCTGGAGTTTAATGAGTAGTTTTGCTGTTTTTGTCGCATTCATCCAAACGCTCATAAGTTCTGCCCATCCCTACGCATGTGCTTAATACAAGAAGCAGAGTTGGGAGATCTTGCTGGGTTCTTATGAGCTGCTGTTAAAGTGTATTAAATAGGTAGAAGCGGCGGCTGAATACTGGGGAATGTACCAACGCTACTGCATTATGTTATGCAACCCTGATGACCTTTTATACATGAGATTATATCAGACTCTTTTCATGTCAGAGTATCTGATATCCAAAAGGTCAGAGTTACAACTGGAGGTTTCTTCATCGTCTACTAAGCTATCAGTGCTTTCTGATTGGCTTCAGGGACTAAGTTATCGATCAATCAATCAATCAGACTTTATTTGCGTGACACCTCTGGTTAGTCCAAAGTGTTTCACAGATGACCGATCAGTCAACAATAAAACAAACCATAAGGTAGTGAAATAAAGTTAGATTAAACAGCAAAGTGCAGTGATTTAGCAGCAGTTACTGGAGGGGACGTGGTCTGTAGAAATGCAGACAAATGTTAATGATCGGGAACAAAACTGTTTGTTGTTCAGTGTTCCACCAGAGGCCAAATAAAATAAAATAAATAAAAAAAAACAGGAAAATGCAGAAGTTCTCATAAAAGAGGATGAAACCGCAGCTTAATGCAGCAAATACTAATCGTACACAAACAACCCAAAGATTACGATCCGCGATTATATTTTAATCTTTATCTTTCCCCTCTGTGTGGTTGGATGGGAGCAGCGGTGTGTTTTCTTTCTCTGCGAGGCTCTTATTATTGATTAAATGTAGCTCGGTAGCTACATTAAAGTCTGGTGGATAATGCAGCTCAAGGCCAAAGCTAATTTCCCTCTCCGAGCAGCAAGTGAGCGTTCTCAGGCCGTGCAAAATGCACCGCAAAGAGGCGGCCTGTGCTGTGTGTGTTTACGATATTATGCTCGTCAGTGAAGATGCGGTGTCAAGACGGCAGACTCCAGTTGCAGTTTACCAGTTGTCATCTTTGCTGAGAAGAAGCAGCTCGCTCTCGTCAAGCACAAGAGGATAATTCTTAATTAGCCCTCGGGGGTAATGGCCTGTGCGTCACGAGAGCCAGCACCACATATCAGCATTAACGTGCTCATAGTAGCACGCACAGATACTGTGTGTGTGTGTGTGTGTGTGCTAGGGCTAAATAATTAATTGAGTTCAAATTGATATTATGGTTTAAATGTAAGGCTGCTATTTAGAATTTAAGGCTGTACATTTAAATAAATAATAGGCACAATTATGTTTTTGGCTTCCCACGATTAAATAAACAGCTAGTGTAGATAGAACCAGGCTTTCAACGGGGGTAAATCTGACATTAAAACACCTCATTTCACTGTTTCTAACATTATTCTGGGTATGGACTAGAAGCTTCTCAGTGCACAGCTGTGTACTAACCATCTACTGGAGCCTGCATCTGTGAATTGTAGCGTACCGATAAGCAGCTGTTCAACAAGTGAGGTGTTTTGGTGACAATTTTATTCAGATTTTGCTTTTAGGAGAAGCTCTGCATTCAGGTGAGCTCTTACTAAGTCCTATTCGGTGCGATTATTTGTATTATTAGCAGGAATGAAGCACAACATAAGAGCGAAAGGAGCGCTGTTTATTTAAATGTGAAAGTAGAATGAACAGATCTTGTCCCTGAAATCAATGATTGATGTTGATAAGTAATTGTGATTATTACTTTAGGCGTAATTGTGTCATGATCTATATTTTGCAGCGGGTCCATCACATGTTTACAATCCGTTGCACATTAAATATTGAACTGAACCTCAACTTAAGAAAAAAAAAAAAAGAGACAAATCAAAAAGCAATGTCTGTTAGAAAAATTGCAGTTTAATATTTTCCCCAAAGTATTCAGCCTCTGTGTTTGTACTCTTTAAAACACCAGTTAGATATTTGTTGGTAGGAAGTTACTCCAGCCCTTCTGGTTAATTGATAAAACCGTGTATTCCAGATTTTAAACGTGACGGGGAGCTTTGTTGTTGTCCGTACACCATTACTAATGAATATATTAGTGAGGAGCAAGGTCTGCGTTGGGCATCATGTTTCCTTGTTACCATAACCATTAGGACTCTGGTTTATTTTGAGTCTGTCAGATAAAGCAGGTCAGCAAAAGGTCTGCACACTCCTGGTAATTGATTTAAAGAATGAAATAGCTTTTTATTTATTTGATTTAAATACTTACAGTCGAGCCTAAAAGTGCACAGACCTGTAGTCATTTTCTTTTGTCTTGTAAATATTTGTATTAATCTGCAGTTTCTGCTGCTAAAAGCACCTTTGACTCCTGTTTGATTAGTGTTTAGTGAAAGCTACAGTGCTAGAAGGGCCTAGAAAAAAGCAGAACAATGTTCGTCTTACTGTGTTTTTATTTTTGCTTTATTCATTAGGTAGCATAAAATCTCTGGTGGTTTGTGTATTCATAAGTCTCAACAGTTGGGAGATATATTGCAGCATTTTTTCGGCCAAACACGATACGAATTTAGGGAATAGATCTTGTATGGAACCAGGGGAATGTTTCACCGGCTGTCTGCTGCGATGATAGAGCCGTTTTATTGGACGGACTGAAGCGGAGATATTTCCCCTGCACTGTTCATTACTGTACTTTAATTGGCTGTGATTTTCACAGACGGCGCTCTAGCCGGCTCTGGATGGTCGTAATTGTCAAGACACTCGACGATATTAAATGTTGGGGATCACGTGTGTGTTGAGCAGCAAAACTATTTTACTGCCTTATATGTGAGCGTATTGGATTATGTTGTCGGTTTTCCTCCACGCTGAACTAAACTTGTGAGCGTTATGTGTTGGCACAGTAAGTACAGTTTTACAGCTCAAATCGCAGCCTGACTCCAGTTACTAAGAATCCCTCAAGGTCTTGTACCACAACAGGTCCACTCTGGCTGCAGTTAAGCTTCTTGTACTACATATTTTTTCACTTTCCGGTGTGTATTCGGCCTTCTGGTGGCGGTATGCTAAGTATGAGATTGTATATCGGGCTTCATTCAGTGAAGTGGATGATCTGTTTCCCCTGCTGGGCTCGTTTCCATTCGGTCCCGCTAGAAACCACATTTTCGTAACTTCAGAAGACTCTCTGGTTCTCAGGATATTCCAGATTGTGCGTCTCCAGAAGAGGCTTTGTGCACATTTCCAGACCCGTGGCCCAGTTTTCAGGTCGAGAAATCCTTTTAATCACAGCAATTAAATATTGCAGTAATGCGAATTTGAGTGTGGCATACTAATTCTCTAAGACGGCTGCTAATGAATATTTTCATTGTCGGTTAGTCTGACAATTACTTTCTCGTTTGGTCTATTAAACATCATAAAAGTTGTGAGAAATGTCCCTCGTAATTTCCCAGAGCTCAGAGTGACACATTTAAAACCAGAGATGACCAAACGGTTTCTACTGTTGCCATGGTAATTGACGTCCAAATGGGTATTCTGACTGCAGTATTTTTAAAAAATGATTGTTGTACATTCAATACCAAATAGCCCATGAAATAAGAATAGGAAATCCAGCAATAGTCAGTTTGCACCGACATTAAGTTTAGGAGTTATTCTCAGGCAAGCACATCTGATGTTTTTCTGGCATCACTGACTCTAGGACAAGTTACAGCTCGGCTAGAAACATGTGCAAAGAGTTAAGTGACAGGTGCACCAAAAGGGATTTTTACAGTGGCTGTAGTCAAGTATATTAAATCTTGGTCAATTGAAATCAATCAATCGATTGATTGCATTATAAAAAGGGAAAGTTATCTGTGGATTATCTGAATTGGATGCCGTGCTAGCCTTATTAGCTACAAGTCATTTTAGGTCAACATAACAAGCTAGCATTTGTTACATATTAAATCATTTTATTGTGGTTATATAATGCTGAAAGGATAACTACAGACTGACAACAGATTCATATGATTTCTGAAAACAACGATTTGAAATGGTGATCCCAGCACAGCAACAACTACTGAGGTTTATAATGCAGACAAGTCAGCCGACAGTTTTTAGATGCCATGTGTATAAACAACTTTTTGGTTATCTTTCTAAATAAATTGTAAAAACATGGGGGTGTCCACATGTGATCTGTTCCTTCAGCTGCCAAAAATACCGGATCAGTCAGCGAGAATACAGTCGGAGGAGAACTTATCAACTATCTAGTTATGTCACTGATTAATCATCAATCAAATAATTGCTATTAATAGTTTCACCGATAACATGAATATTAACCAATAAGATGAGGAACATGCATGTCAGATAATGCTGTTGTACCTTACTGTGTAATGCTGTAGCACCTCAAGGAGACTACAACTTCCAGCAGTTGTGTATTGGTGAGCAGAGAGCATTGTGGGAAATTTGCTAGCGAAGTGCAGCCATGAGAAAGTTCCCTGTGACGCTTATTGGTGAAGGGAATTGTTCAAAACCAGCTTTAGTTATTACAAATCCACAAATTCTGACAAATCATCTTTCATTTTTGTATTATGGCTTCAGAAACTGTATTTGAAACTCTTGGTTTGATTAAAAGATATTACATTTTAATGTATTTTTAATTTTGCAAGATTATGTTTTTGGGCAATTTGAAGTTGAAGAGAACCCTTATTCATGGTCGTCTGCTCAACCAGTTGAGCTACTGGGCTGCCCAGATATTTGATTTTAATTTAATTCAAAGAAAAAGAAGCAAATTCTCATCTGTAAATAAATGGATTCATCTACAACCCCTTCATTCTATAAAGCTGACACATGTAGGCTTGATAGAGAACTCTGAGTCCCTACGTAATAATGCAAAGTTAATGTGACCTCTCTGAGCTTGGACGTACATAATGACGACTGAAATGTCCATACGATGAATTATAGATGATGCTTACTACTGTGAGTTGTGCCTCCCTCCCCTCCTCCTCCTCCTCCTCCTCCCCCATCTCCCTCTGTAAATGGTATGTTCCTCCCGGTGTTACGGCCGTAGTCGCCCTCCCCTCCTCTCCCTCCAAAGCCCTGAACACCCCACCCCGGTGTCAGGGAGGGATCAGCTGTGCCAGTCCCGGCAGACCACACACACACACACACACACACACACACACACATACACACACACAGAGTACGCTGGCTGGCGAACAAAGCCGCTGGCACTGCCAATGAAGACGAGCCATGCCTCCCTGCTTCGCCTCGCCTCCTCTCTTCTCACGCCGCCGTGAGGGGAAGGCATGACACCATTGTCGTCGCCCGTCCTTATCAGAAACACACAGTTTTGTTTTTTGAGGTGGAGGGGGGGAGAAGAGCGGTTACTCTCTCGGCTGATGGTGGATTATTTCTGTCGGTTGTGCTGCCGCCGCTGACGAGTTGAGATGCTGGCCGAGCGCAGGGAGAACAGCAGGTAGGGGGGGAATCGGAGCTGGTGCTGAGCTTGTCTCCGCGGTGACCAGAGGCTTGTTTAACACCTGACCTCGGTGGATTTTCTGCGTTCATTGATATCGTGTTGTTACCGACTGTTCTACGTGTTATTTGCCGTTGAAAAGCTTCCGTTGCCGTCGTCGAGCAGTTGGTGGATGCAACAGGGAGCTGCTGTATCTGTGACAAAATGCCCTGATGTGACTAAAGGCATCATCTGCTAGATAGAAAAGATGCAAAAGCCTAAAATGACTACATCTATCTCTGTCTAGCAGATGTTCAAATCAACACACTTCTGACCAGGCATTTTTTTTTTTTTTGGCATTTGCTTTGCTTTCTCTTTTAGCTCATATTTTAACATGGGGTTAAATGTCTAGTGGAAGCTGCCGAGATGTAAGATCACACCGTATAGTATAAGTCATGATAATAACTGCTTTATCTGTAACACAATACCCCGATCTAACTAAAGGCAGCATCTCCTGGATAGGAAAGAAGCAATGGGCTGTGTTTAACTCTGTAGGAAAGGTGTTAAAATCAGTACGAGTGACTATTTTATTTGGTTTATCTGATGCTTTTTGTGCAATTTTTAAGCCTTTGAACTCATCTATACATAGGAATTGCTCGTATATAGCCAAATATGTCTGAATATGTAGTGCCACTGACCTGTCCCTGAGATATTTTCCTCATGAGTGGTACCACTGATTATCAAGCTAAACTGAAATTCAAGATTACAGTCCATAGTACCAGTTAGGATGATAAACGCTGTAACAAAATAGAAAAGAAGCAAAAAGCTTGAAAATGCTTTAACTCTATAACAAGTGTTCAAATCAGCACATTCCTGTCCATTTGTTTGGTTTATTTGATTCATTTTGTGTATTTTTTTAGGTCCTTTAGCACATTGCTACATGTAATCTAAGATTACACTTTGTAGTATAAGTCATGATAGTAACTGCTTTATCTGTAACTTAACACCCTGAAGTATCTCGAGGCATCAGTGTCGAAGCAAAGGGCTAGCTCTGTAATCAGTGTTCAAATCATCACATCACTGACCGTTTTCTTTGGTTTGTTTGATTCATTTTGTGTCGTTTTTAGGTCTTTTAATTCATTGCTATGAAGGACAGTTTTGAATATAGCATGTCACAATATGCAGTGCAACAGAACTATCCCTGAAATGTTTTCCTTGGGAGTGTTGCTCCTGATTTTGAGGTTAAAATATCAAGTAGCAACTGCTGACATTTCAGATTACAGCCTTCTAGTGTAAGTCATGACAATAAATGCCTTATCTGCAACACAATACTTTGATGTAACCAAAGACATCATCTCCTGGATAGAAAAGACTCAATGGATTTAAAGAGCGACTTTTACCTTTGTGCATTGGGTGTAAAAAAAAGAGTCGTGTTTCCTATTTATTTAGTGAACGTTTGGGTCATTTGGTGCCATTCTTTTCACTTATTACTAAATGTTTGATGTTAGGAGTGTTGCTACTGATTTTACAGTGAATTTCAGTAGTTGCCACGAGATGTTTTAGAATCACAGTCAACATTTTAAGTGAATGATAGTGAACATTAGAGTCCTGCTCCAACAGGCTGGATGTGTTTTCAATTTAATACGTGTAATTTGAGAATATTCAAGGGATATTTTTGTGGTTTTGAGTTTTGAACTTGAGACTTTTAAATGCAGAATAGATGAATAGGCTTGTAATGACCACAGCAAAGTCAAAGATGGTGAATTAGGCACCATTGATACACTAGAAAAAAGCGAAAGTCAGGGTTTTTCTCGAATTTCTGACACTTCCCAAAGAGGTTTTAGTCAGCAGGAAAGGGAAATTAGCAGTGCTAAAATGGTAAGAATTCAAAAAATGTGTTTTTTAACCAGTTATGTTAATAAGGGGTTCATTTACTCACGCATAATAGAGGTTTTTGTTCATCAGATGGTCATAAATCACAGAGAAATGCATGGATTTTTGTCAAATGAGGGTTTTACAAATTCCATTACTGTACATGGACTCATCGTGCTTACAGTCAACCCCATCAAAGGCACATTGTGAGCCAGAAAAAACACTCCAAATTTAATGTGGGGTTGATATTCTTTTGGTAATTAACTGTAAATATGGACCGCAAAGCATTCTTGCTGATGCTACGTACATTAAAAGGCAAATATAAAGACGTTATGTCAAAATCTTGAAGCCAAAATGTGTCATATCAGTGCAACTATATTAAAAGTGATGTGATTTAAGGCACAAATTCACCCCACTAGGCCTTGTATTTTTATATTACATAGTTGTAATTGTGATTATTAAAAGGCAGCATGTTGTGTTGGGCGTGTTTGTCGACATTCCATTCAGTAAATTTAATGAAATAATATTGGCATGGCAACATCTCCTTTTTGAGCTTTGGAAAAAATGAGGCACTTTTACTGCTTTTTTGTGAATGAAATCAGTTTTTTTCCAAACATTTACAGTAGCTGCTTCGCCCCAACCTTCACCTTTTTTTTTTACAGTGATAATGAAGTAAAACAGCTGGCACAAGCGACACAGGGAGAAATTTGCCAGTGGTTTGTGATAATAGCCTGTAATGGAGCGTGTTTGGCATGAGATCATTTCCTGCCCTTCTGGCTCGTGTTACAGTCACACAGGTCGGGCAGCAACCGCTGAGCTGCTCCACCGTAGCTTCACCTTCTTTTATCTGGGATGCCTGAAGTTGTTTTCTTTATTACTGTTGATTTTGAAACATCGAAGCAGTTTTTCCTCTCGTGGTTTGTCTCCTACAAAGAGAGGTATTTACGGTATGTCACTGTGGTTTGCAGACAAGACAGTTAGTCAAATTGTACCAACACTTGGCTGAGGGTTGGTGTGAATTCACCACCCTGCCTACGGAGCCTTTTTCTTTCTTCAAATTTGCATTTCGTTTTACATGTTTGGGTTTTATCTAACTGCCGTCAATCCATTTCTTCTTCTTCTTCTTCTCCGTGGAGCTCCCGGGCGTCCACCTACCCCCCGTTAACTTGTCAGACTGGAGACATTTCTGAGATTACATCACTTTCTCCAGAGGAACAACCACACAAACCTTTGAAGAGTCCCGGCTCTTCCAGGGCATTGGCTGCCTCCATCTCCCAGGAGTTAGCGCTAACTCTGTGAGACGTTCATTGAAGCTGGCGTCCGCTTAAAGAGAATGCTTTGAAAAAGACTGGAGGGCCAAGAAAGCGAGCTCAGTTCCCCGCTTGCATAGGAGTTGACATTCCATTGATGCCATTGACTCATTTTCTTCGCTGCAGCCAAGACAAGATGTGGTCTGATGCTGTTTTTCCTTCGCAGTACTGGTCATGCCTGTAGCATAAAATGATCAGTTCTTTTTCCTGTCTAGTACTCCTAAAAGTATCATTAGCTTTTCGTTGGTAATCCCTTGTATGTGGATGGCACTATAGGTTTCTAATCCCTATTAAAGATGCTACCTTAATCCTCCCTGTTACGTCACGTCCCTCTGAGGTTGACCGAGTATACGACGTGCTGTCTGCTTACATAGCTCCACTTCTGGACATTCAGATTCACATCAGGGCAGAGAGTCCAGGCTGGCGAGCTCTAAACTTAAAAAAAAAATCTGTACCAAAGACAAACTACTCAATAGCAGCATTGGAGAAAACATCAGCATCTTGTGGAAGCTGTGCAAGGAATCTAAATTGCTGGTGCTCACAGTTTTGCTTCCAGCTTCCTTTTAGGTGCATCCATTCTCCCACAACACGTTTTGGATCAACATCCAGATAAGACGGCCTCATATCTCTGTGAAGGAAGCGCTCCGTTGCCAAAGGTGTGGGCATCCTGTTTTTCCTGGCTGTGTTTCCAGATCTGAAATTAAAAATGGATCCTCGTGTTAATTTAGAGGCAAAAAAAATTAAATAAATCAAGCTGGTTTCGAGTCTTAAAGCAACCTCTTCCCAAAAAGCAAAAGAAATTTGAGGAGAAATAACAGTAAACATCACATTTACTACCGATGACACGGCATGACATCCTAGCAGCTCAGTTATCGTCCAGACTGGAGTTAAATGAGATCAGGCAGCGATTTAATACTGTCTTTTGGGTCCATGTTGGCGCTCATGCTTGACAATTTATACCTGAATGGACAATTTTACGCAACATTTCCTCAGGAAGCCAAGCAAAACAAAAACTGGCTTTCAAGTAAAGACATGCTCCTCCCCGAGTTATCAGTCAAGTAAAACTGCACCATAAGAGTCATTTGTGCACCCAGATGTATTAACCACGTCTCGTAGGTTTAGTGTCACCTGCACTTAAGAGTGAGAAAGGGAGGCACTGACAGAAGTCATATGTCTTGAAGTCTGTGGTTTCGTGACGCTCGGTGCTTACCAAGTAGGTGGAGTGAGTTGTAATCCTGCGTTTGTCTGCAGATCGCCGCCGTTCCTTTTGTTGATTTTCCAGCTCAGCCTTATGCTGAGTCGTATGACATGTGTTTGCCTCAGTTTGTGGTCCCGGCCCTGCTGAGCTCCGGCTCCACCATTCTCTCAGCACTCGTGTTTGCTTCAGTGACTCTCTGTTACACAGGGCCCTGTACAGCACTGCTAACAGTCAGCATTGTTCGGAAAATAATTGCTGGCTTTGATCTACGCCAAGGATACGTTACAGTACAAAAATAGACGGGCCGTTTCAGCTCGAATGCAACTCGGACAGATAAATCTAGTGAATGAATTGAATTTGAATTCATTTTCATTTTGTTGCCGTGTTTTTTTCCCCCCCAAGGAGCACATGTGCTACTAAAAATGTATAAATAATCAAGAACTTTTGATCAAATAATGTGTTTTTCCTAAACAAAGGGATATGAAGAGACATTTATAAGCAGTTTATGTGAATTGAGAATGTTACTGATTGATTACCATTAAAAAAAAAAGGCAGAAAACGAATGACATGCGTGTCAGAAAATGTATTGTGCATTAAATGTAGTACCTGCTTGTGCCACCAGGTGTTGTTTATTGAAATGGAAGACTGCAGTTTGTTTGTATTTAACACTGTAGTGACTCGAAATGGTGGCCACTTGGACAACAGGCAGCTCCATGTTGGCAAACAGAGAGCATTGTGGGAGTTTAGGTAATAAAGTACCACCATGACAAAGTCTTCTGTGACGGTTAATGTGAGCTGCTCAGAGCTCATGTGTTCAAGACCAGTAGATGACCACTAGAGTGATGTTCCTGTGGCCCAATACCAGATGCAACCAGTCTGTTTTAGTGGCTTATGTTACATGAATCGATTTGTGTTATCAATTAATTGAGCATTTATTGATATGATGCCTCCTGTTACAAAAGGACAATAAATTCTAATAACTTGTTTAACTGTAAACTGAATGTTATAATTCTTCCTACATCCACCCAACCGGTCGAGGCAGATGGCCGTCCCTCCCTGAGCCTGGTTCTGTCGGAGGTTTTTTTCCCCCTGTGGGGGTTTTCGGTTCCTTCCCACTGTTGTGGACTGCTTGCGGACTGCTGAAGCTTATAGGGAATCCAGATGTTTTGGATTGTTGTCTCTGCCTTTGTGAAGCGCTATGAGATGCCTTGTTGTTGTAAATATGCGCTATACAAATAAAATTGAATTGAATTGATACCGCTGCTGATTATTGATGAAGAAACTTGTTCGAAATTTACCTTCTTAATGTGAATACAACAAGTACACCAGGTTTTTAATGTTTTTTTTTTTCCAAATGATTTCAATGATTGAGTACTTACCTGCACTACTTTTGACTGAACACGATGTGTTGGAAAACGTCTGCTCTGTCTCTTAACACAAAGGATACCGCTGGTCCGGCAGCCTTTGTTAGCAGGTCGTCTGGTTTGTCCAGCGGTCCACAGCAATTCTGGGATCAAATTGCTCTAGTGAAGGCCCCTCCAGGCTGATCTTTATCAGGTCTTAAGTTGCGGGCGTTTGTGGAAGGCCTTTTTCCATTCCCATCCTCCGTCCCACTCCCATCACCCAGTGTAAATCACTTATGGAGGGTCACTTTATTAAGAAACACGCTGGCAAGCTGTTGGACACTTGTGCTACATGCTAAAGATATCTGAAAGAGAAGCAGTGATATTCCAAACTGTGCTGTTTAAATATCCATCACAGTTTATAGAGTGAGTCCATGTTCAGTTAAAACCCACTTTACTAATTGTGATTGTGAATGCACAGTTTCTTTTCTCTATCACAAACGCTTGCTTTTACGTCAATGTCCAAAAACATGCAAGCTAATATGGTTAAACCTTAATAAGCCGAATATTAAAGTTCATACAAATGTGACATTAGAGGACTTGCAACCTTCTAAACCTCTAAATCCCACAAACTACATCATTTATCAGCACCAGAAACTGTCAAAACAGAAACAACTTTCCAGCTGTCTTTAAACCAATCTTATGTGATGTGGAATTCCATCAGGAAGATTAACTAAAAAAATAAGTATTCCCCACTCCATAATGCAACCGAGACGCCTTAATTACAGACAGTCATGTGGTAAAAAAAATAAAGGAAAATGTTGGACATCCATTCCAAGGTTTTTAAAAAAAAATATATATTGTAAAATAAATACTCAAAGAAATTCAGTTTTCTGTTGCAGTGTTTTATGCAAGTATAGGTTTGGTATATAGCACAAAGTAGAAGTTTAGGCTCTCTCTACTTTTAGCTATGGCTGTGCTATGTCCATAAAGGTGCAGGACTTCAAGTTGAAATTAATTTTAAAAAAAAAAGAAAGAAACAGTGAGTAAAAATGTGACAAGAGTTAAAACAAAGTCCAGAAAACCTGAGATTTTAAATGTAAAAATAAAAAAACAGAATTATCCATTACGTTGTCTTTCGGTGGATATGCTGGAGATACCAGACATATTTTATTTTGAGTCAATTAAATTTTGACAGTTCTAATGAATAATTGCTCACAGACATCCACAGAGTTGTCCAGGTTAGAGTCACAGTTTTCGTTTCACCAGGTCTCAGTAAGACTGTCCAAACCATCTATGTCTGTGGAGAGGCTTCCTTTCCCTTTGGTTTCCTGTTGTCCTGCTCTTGCTTTTTCTTGCAGTGAATCTTGCAGCTTTAAACAATGACTCAGGAACCTGGCTCACTGCTCTGGGTATTTTTAAACCGGACTCAGACCGACCACTTCTGCTTTTGGATTCTCAGTTTCTCATGTCCAGCAAGATTTTCTTCTTGACCAGCAGCTTTTCTACAGACTTGTCTGTGGCTCAGCTTGAGTTTCCATTTTAGCCAGCAGCTGAAGACGAGCTTTTCTGCTGATGCAGCCGAGGCCACATTGTGATCGCTTCATAACCCCGCTGCCGGCGTGCTGGCTCGGCCAAACGCGCTGTGGATGTACTGCGGCTTTCTCTCAAAGCCTTGGCCACCTTTATGTGCGCCTCATGGGCTTTGGATTGCAGGAGGTCTGCCCATCCATCCAGAGGAGGATTGGGTTTGTTTTATTTATGATCCAGACTGACTTGTGGGTTGATGAATGGTATAAGTGAGAGGCAAAGACCAAAAATAATATGTGTCATCACAGAAAAGAGGAAGGAGGTTCTCAGTGGAGAGAACTGGTTAGGCTGCTGCAGTGCTGAGAATAAGTCTCTTATCTCATCAGTGTTATGGCATGTCATAAAAATAATCAACCTTTACCTTCATAAACACAAATCAAACAATGACAGCTACACGTTGTTGAGCTTCAATGAGCCGCCAGAAGTTTGTAATGGAAAACAAGCTGTCAGTCTTAAAACATGAACAGGTACATCAGTGAATAGGTGTGATTTTTCAACAACCTGTACACACTATACCTAACAGATATATACATGTTCTGTTCTGATATAAAGCAAAAATGGCTCAGTTGTCTTCAGCACACACCCTGATTGTGTGATTGTGAAGTTGTTAGTGTCTTCTAGGTCAGCTTGTCCTGTAATTGTGTTGACTTTGCTAACAGTTCAGTGGTGTGGTTTGGTACTCAGTATTGCGGTATTACTTTCCCCAGTTATGAGTCGTGTAAAGGACGACAGATTCAGTTCCAAAGAAGTAGTCATAGTACAGTTACTTTTTCAAATACTGCTGCGTTGCCAGAATGTAGTTGTTTATTTCCTAGCGAGGTATACACATGCAGCAGGTCGTAACCACTAGCAAAAATGCTAAGCAAAGGATGAAGGATGAGGGTTGAAATGTATACCTTCAGGAGCCACAAGTAGTTTGAGTTTCTCTCAAGTCAAAGATGCAAGATGTGTTTTCTGCTGTACTCAACTCCAAAACATACAGCATCCTATTTGCTGGAGCTCCTGATACAACAATAAACTGAACCCCTGAAATAAACAGAGATGTTTTCACAGATGACGCACCCTCATTAAATGCATTATAGAGAAAATGCTCACAAAGAGCAACGTCGAGCTGTCTCAGAGGACGACGGTGGCTGGCTACCTCCAGAGAGAACACGCAGTGATGGAGGCTACTTTTAAGGCCACATTCAGAGAAGTCGACTGTTCCCAGGCTCAGACTGAGAAGTTTTATCACAGATTTTTAAATCAGGTTGCATCACACATATGCGGTGAAACTTCTCAGATAATCTCTCTAATCTCAGACATGCAAAACATGGAAGATTTGAACATAGCGGCTCATAACACACCACAGGATATGATATGTTGGTGCCAGAGGAAGCAGTCACATGATCTCATGGGGAAGCAGATGGAAACAAAATGGAGACTGTGGAGCAACGACTTGCTGTGATGCTAATAATACGTCGCAGTGTGGAAAGCAGAAGGCTAAACGAACCTGGATGAAAAAATGTTTGGGAAGACGTGGTCAACATGGGGTTTTGTTTTAATTCTTTAGCAAGATCTAGAGATGAGGTTTGAACTACTACTGCTAATGCCTGTGGCTAGTGTTAGCCTCAGTGGCTACAAAGTTGGTGCTGCTCGGTGTCGGTGTCTGCTGTGCTTAAATTCTAATCGCACCCAGATTTTAAGCTCTGATTGATGAGTCTGCTAGATTTTAGACTATAAATCCCTCATGTTAGCAAATAATCTGGGCCCAACTGGATTTCTCCTCTAATTGTCTGAAATGTTGGTAAATAAGCCCAAAACTCCTGTTCAGACGTTTTTTTCTCACCATAAATGACGACTGGCCATCTAACAACACAAGCTCTTTGGGTTTACTCCACTTTGTAGGAAATTCTAAGTATAATAACGAATTACTTTTGATACCAAGTTATAAGAAAAGTCAGACTTTTAAAAGAAGGAAAAAGTTAAAAAAAGCTTCACGAATAACTTCCCAGCACTGATTAAAGGTAACAAAATCCATTTTTCATTATTTGCTGACACAGAAACAGCAGGATCCAGCGTTGCCATTCCCTTCCGCATGCATATTATGCCCTTGATCTCTCCCGTAATAAAATTGCAAAATCTTTTCTTTCGCCCCTTAAACCTTCTTGTTGAATTTCAATTTCACTTTAAAGCATCTCTTAGCTGTCAGACCCTGCGACTTTCTGAAAGGACTTGATGTTCTGCAGGCATCACCTCTTATAAATGGAGTGAAAGTGAAGCAGCATTGTGTTCTTTTTCAGCACAATGGAGGCCACTGTACCGTTGAGTTTCATTTCTTTTGTTTTTTATCTTTTATTTCCATGTGTTTTTTGCTTTTTTGCTATGAAAAATGGGGTTTATCCCTTCAGAAATCTGTTATTTGACCTTACAGTTGAGATACAATGCCGCAAAAAATGTGCCTGTGACAACTTACAATTGCTGTGTCTTTAGGGCTGTCAACAAAAAATCCAGCGTCAAACGTTCACCTAACTTTATCAGTCGGTGCAGCAGGCAGCGCTATAATTTAGTTGTTTTTGGAGGGATATACTGTAAACTGTAGGACTTGTTCTTAAACCTTATCTCAGGCGGGCAGAGCGGGTGGTTAGTTGGAGCTGAATTGTGCAGTGTATCGCTGCCAACACAGGCTCTATTGTAAATGTCACATCCAGAGCCTTTCAGGTCTTGTCTCGTTTGATCTCCATCATGTGTCCATAAAACGTGCGCGAGATTAACACGTCCTACCCGGTGATTTTCTTGTGAAATTTTCTTTTCACGCGGAGGAGAGAAGCCCGAAGCGCCGCTGTGACAGAAGTAATTGTGCAACTCAAAGCGCGATTACAGCAGCGTTTGTCATCTGCTTTGATTTCTTTGCTTTGTGTGTGCGTTGTGGTTGAGTGATATTTCAGACAGCAGCCTTGGTTTTTGTTTTTTTTATTTTTTTCCTCCCTGGTTATAAATTTAATTAAACGACTCTTGATGTTTTTGCATTCTCGGCGCAGAAACGAATGGGATTCAAACCCTCGAGACTGTGCATGCTAAAAATGTACGTAGGCACTCGTGGACGCTGTGTCAGGCGCTTGAGATAAAAGTGTACCAAATGGCGGATGTAAAAACGCAATTGGAGTTTGAGTGTGAGTTCACGCAGAGGGCAGGCCTGCTGTGTGGGCAAAATGAGTTACCAAAGCCCTCGGTCTTGAGTAATTTCGTGAGTGCCACAGATGCCACTTTCCTGTAAATCAGAATAACACTCGGAAGCTTCTTTCTAGCTCGTCTGTCTCTTCCATTATGCTGCTCTTCACGGTCTCGCTGTCTTTTATGACAGTCCTTAAAGGAATGAGAGGGACGAGGAGAGAAGTAGACGTGGGTTGTTCAAGATGCCCGTCACGGCAAAGCAGGCCTTGAACAAGAAAGCAGTGAATAGAGGGCAGACCAGTGGGAACACATAATCTGCCCGCTTAGCCCTTACAGTCATCGTACTGAATCAGTGAAAAGACAAAATTTGGGTCTGTTGGTGGTATTAGGAGAGAGGTCATGAGGTAATCGAATTAGTGTTTTTCTGTCCTTTCTGCAGCGCGATATTGCTCAGTACATATTGTGTATAAAATGAGATTAGCTGTGATTTCGGGACTAGAGAAAAGCTCAGAGATTAGTGTGTCTCCCCTCTAATCTGACAGTTAATTTCCAGATCTCTGCTGCAAATGTATGAACCGACTGATTTGTAATGATTTGTAGCACGTAACGTTAATTGAAAATACATATTTTAGCGGAGAAAATAAAAAACGTGTCTGACGTGGGCCCGAGAGCAGAACGCTGTTGTTTTCACAGAGAGGGCAAACAGCAAGGAGGAGCATCCTCAGTCACATTATTCAAAATCAGCTGTTCCTGGCGTGCAGCCAAGGCTACAATCTACTTCAAAAATACACTAATATCTGCGTCGCACCAGCACTCCTGATATCACAACAATGGAATCAAATTTAAATGCAGCCAACAGACGGAGAAGCTTGCCAAGAGTGAATTAGCCCGCTCACGGGGGCTCTTACCCCGAGGCTGCCTGGTTTGAATTCAGATTTGTGTAGAAATCACAACAGTGGCCGAGGAGATGGAATGAAAAATACTTCACCGGGTCCTTTAGTAGCTCTACTGAGGCTCCATTTAGAGCAGGACTTAGGAGTGGAGAAAGCTGACCTGTGGATACACCGGTATGTGTCAAGGACGATGGTGCATTGTGTGAGTTGAAGCAGAGTGGTTCTTGAGCTGAGCTGAAGTGCGGCACCTGTCATTGCAGTTTCAGACCAAACAGGACATCTTTTAAGCTACCAGAAAGGAATGTTGTAAGGGAAAATTTCCTGGTATGATTTAAGACAAAAGAACTCGTTGCATATTTATTTCATGAGGCTGTTGTGTAGGAGAGGAACAACTGTGTCTAAAAGTTTCCCACATACTTGCAAAAATACATTATTAGCGATGCTTTGGTGTATTAAATGATGTGTTTTTGCAAGTCATGGCAGTCTGTTGGAAAGGAAATGACCTGTAGTGTTTATTAAAGTGATTTTATGTGCAAAAATGTCATACAAGGAAATGTAAACTCAGCGAACAATGACAGCTTTCTCCAACTGAAGCACACGCGAGCTTACTGGAAACTGGTTCACATATGGGTTAACGTTGCTCCTTTAGCCACATTACGCTAACAGGCCAGATATTCAAATTAAAAAGTGCAAACAAACCTAGTGTAACATTGTGCGAATCTCATTACCAGAGCAGGAACTTGGAAAATGACCTTTGTCTCAATAGCAGCTGACGTTATAATTGTGGAAGAAAAATACTTAAAAATGACAAAATATTTCTAGAGAGAAGTTGATGCCTTTTGAATGGGAGTTAATTGGATTCAGGGAGGTTTTAGTGCCAAAGTTGAGTAGCTGTTGGTGGTTTTCTACTAAATGGCAACCTCTGAGGCTGAAAAATGAATGCAGTTCCTCAAGTATCCACTTGAGGCCGACTCCAACAGCACATCCTCCATGCTAAAATGTCCAACTTTACAGCAGAATCAGCATGTTTACAGCCTGGTACCACAACCTGTTTTGGTCCTTATAGCCAATTTCCCAATTCATGTCAACTATACAGAGGGTGAATTTTTTATATAAGTCACCCGTTTACATTTTATTAAGACTTAAAGTGATGCATAGTTATGCATAGTCCATGTCCTAGAGATGTTTCTGTTCCACCTTCGCTTCACCGCTTTGGGTTATTATTATTGTTAGATTAGCCAGGAGTTAGGAGGATACTGGTGATGTAACGGATGCTTCATCAATCTTTGTATACACTCATTGTATTTACACATTGAGGTACTCCCATATTGGCTTCAAGTTCACGCTGGGGTGGTTGCTGTTTGGTTTAAACATGTGAGCAAAGCATGAGATTTGTGGAGCATCTTAACAGGAACTGAAGTCTCTTTAAAGACCTCGTTTTGGCTGCAGGTACAGTTTTGTGTAAACCCCAGAACTAACATAGTTACTGGTTAAGTAGCCTTTGAGAAGGGGTCTTTTCCTTTTTGTTTTATTAATTTAGATAATGGACTGTGTCACCTTTGACAGTGGTCCAAGACTGACTTTAAACTAACCTTGCTGATGATGCTTTATTTGATGCACTTTCGCCAATAAAATAACTATAAAAGTCAGCGCTGTTTTTGTATTTATCATTTTATGCTCAGGCTTTATGCTTATGAAAGTCGGGTTGTGATGCATCATGGCTGTAAGTAATTAAAATTGGCTGCAAAAAGCCTATTTTGTAGCATCCATAGGACTGCTAGCTTTTAGTTTTAAAGCCAAACTGCAGGGTCTATTTTTTTTCTCTATTCCTGAAGTGAGGGTAATTCACTGTGAGGAGTACTCTGGGAAATACAGGGATTGCACGATATACTGTCATGTCTCCTCACCGTTCGTGGGTTTGCTGAGTTTCTTAGAGGACTGGGACTGAATTGTCGCAGTTTTTTTTTTAGCTGCAGTCCAACTCGGCATTGTTCTGCAAGCTGACGAATGCAGCAGGGATGTCGTCTTATACTGTGTACCTGCTGTTTAAATGAAAAGGAGGTCCAGGTGTTTGAAAAAAAAAAAAGAAAGTCTTGCACAAAACAGCAATTTAGAACAAGCAAATCCTTTTGAGCTACATGTGATTTCAAAAGTAGAGCAAGCTTACAGCTGCTGAACCGTAACAGAACGACAGTCCAAGGGTCAGGGCAGTTGTGTTGTCATCATAGGTGTAACAAAACCTTCAAAATGCACTTGTATGGTGGAGAAATGCAGGGAATGGAAACAAGAACTGCCAAAAGAGGTTCATCTTTGTACCTTTCTCTTGTTCCCATAATGCCCTCACACTCATTACTAGCGTGTCCATGAACACCGTCACCGCGAGTGTGATTGCTAAAAGGCAGGCTTTTATTTGTGGTTGATGCGTAGCTTAGTTGCACTCTTCCAAGCTGTTGATTCTGTTTTTATCGCCGGATGTTTATCTGCGTCGTATGTAGGCTTTGCAGTTCTGCGAAATCTCCTAGCAACCGTCTGAAATAGTCTGGAGAGCAGTCGACATGTGGAACAAATGGCTAAAGATATGTATATCAGCCAGGCTCAGGGGAGAAGAGACGCAACATTCACATCAGTCACGGATGTTGATGCTGTTTGTGTGTCTGTCACCTTACACTTCTGGTGACCTGAACTCGCTGTACAATCTGCAGAATGAAATGTGTCACATGTGTTTATCTGAGCAAACAGTGCCTTGATTTATGAGCTGGCCTTTGGAGCAGCAAGCCACTATATATATATATATATATTTATAGATAAAAAAAACAATATGTCCGTTTCTTTGTATCACAAATAGTGATTGAGGTTTGATGCCAAGTTCAGCTTTGAACCACTGTTCTGTCTTTGAAATCATTTACAAGACACATCAACAAAACCAAGAGTTGAGTATTTTGAAATGTAAACAGATGTTTTTTGGAGTCGACTGATTATCGATTTTAACTTCAGCTTTTTATAAGTTACATCATTTTTTTAAAGTTTGATTCTCGGTAAAATTAAAGCAGTAAATGACCTCTGGCTAGTGGTCAGATTCATGGGCTGGACCAGGGTCTGCTTGGACAGCGCTCATAATGCCAAGTGGCTGATACAACCAGCAAAAATCAGCTGTCCTTGATTACTGAAAAATCTCTGACCAACATATGGAATAGTGTCCGCTGTAGTTTAGTAACATTAATGATGAACCAGTTGTAGACTGATAACGCTGCCGACGATTGTTTGAGATAATTATTTTTCATCGCTAATAAAACATAAAGAAGCAAAGGCATTTTAACAAAGGGTGTGTTAGCTAGATAGATAGATAGATAGATAGATAGATGGATGGATGGATGAATAAAACCTTTTATTGAGCCCGCAGCAGAGAAATTTCAGTGTTACAGTAGAAGAAAGAAAAACAAAAAAACACACACTACAGGGGATAAAAGAGCAGCACACAATGCACAGATATAAACAAATGCGTTCTCCTTCCAGAAGTAAAAGAGTTTACAGAAAAAAATTCTGTGAAATTGCACAGTCCTTATTTGCATTATTTACATTTTTATTGCACGGTGGGTGAACTGAAGTACTGGGAGCAGGCTTGGATTTTGGANTTGGAATTGGAGTTTGAGTTTCTTGTTCTAAATGTTGAAACCAAGATTTTCATTTTACAGCAAATGATATCAGTTCTAACTATTGGTCTCCTTAATTGCTAATAATCGGTATCGAGCCTCAGTTGTTTTTTGGCATTGATCCAAAAACAGTGTTTTTTAAAAATCCTTTGAACACTTTGTTTTTCTACAAATCCCTTGTTAATTACAGAAAGAAGTCAGACTTTTAAAATGTTTAATGTTGTCTCAAGACAAATATGCTACACTAACTAACCTAAATATTACAAAGCCGTCCGTTATTGTTTGACTGTTTTTTAGTACTTAGACGCAGCTAAGTTCAGAATGCATTAAGGTGCAGCACTCAACCCAACAGCATGTTCAAGCGCTGAGTTGCAGTGAAAAACGTCTTACGCCTTCTCTTTTCTCTTTCCCCGTCTGCAGGGCTGCCTTTGCCCTGACAAAGCCGCTCAAGATGAACATGGTGAAAAGGATCATGGGGCGGCCGAGGCAGGAGGAGTGCAGCCCCCAGGACAACGCACTGGGCCTGATGCACCTGCGACGCCTCTTCTCCGAACTGTGCCACCCGCCTCGACACATGACCCAGAAGGAGCAGGAGGAGAAGCTCTACATGATGCTTCCTGTATTTAACAGGGTGAGTCTCGGCGGGGCGGAGGGAGGAGCTGGAGCCGGTTCAAACGCAGGCGGATTAATATTACAAGAGCAGATGTCAGCACACACTGCCGCTCTGATTCGGCAGTTCACGGCTTACCTAATTTGGTTTTAGTGATGTATGAAGCTGACATTTAAACCTGCTGTTTCCTGCTGGTGGAGTTTTCAAAAACATCAGTTACTGTCGGGCGAGCTGTCGGACTCCTGACGCCTCCATCACTCGTGTAGTCACTCAGATAGAAACAATGGACAGATTGAGGAATTGAGATGCCACCAGGTGACTTTTAGGGATTCGAATCTCGTGGTTAAAAGCTCTTTTCTGTGCACACCTGGCTAATCATATCTCACATTCTGGTTCAGCAGTTAATTCTAATGGAAATAGGCCCGTTGACTTGTGCACTCTAACGTTGACGTTCAGCTAAACAAAGCACAGTGAGATTTTTATTCTAGCTTTGGGTCACAAAAAAATGCTATAGCCATGAAATAATATATAATTACTGTCATTAGCTTTGAATTTAATCTTTAGCCCCTTGATGACAGTGCAGATCTCCAAAACCAGCCGACAAAGTGAACCTTGTGTAGCACACACCTGGTGGACAGGTGCACAGGAGAATAAAGACACACTGTCAGAACTAAGTTTAATTAAGAAAAAAATCAATGTTTTGATTGTACGCCGCTGTCAGGCTTTTAGCTTTAGTTGACAAATGCCCAGTTAGCGTATCGACCAACTAGTTAACCTGCAGCCCTACTAAACTCACAACTTCAAAACAAATCATCTGAGAGCAAGAGGCTGCATCACAAATGAACACCTGAGACAATAATCTTTATTGTCAGTAATAGTCAGTAGAAGCCAAAAAGATAAAAAATGACATTGATGAGCAATGCAAAAATTAGGTCACATCAAGAACTAGAGATAACAGTTCCATGCTACTCACTGAAAGTGTTTCACTTGTGATTGTGAAAGTCATTTTATTGTTTTGTGGCACACACAGATGATAACCCAAATCTGAATAATGTGGGTCAAACAAGCAGGGAGTTATTACAGCTAACATAGTCTAATTTGTATTTAATTACTGCTCCAGGTGATTTAAATCTATGAAATACCAAAACATAGTGAAAAAACATCCAGATTCAGAGATTTCAACGTGTTCTCCACAAATTTCTTGTTTTATGCAATCCAACCTAAAGTATGCAATATATATGTATATATACACTGAAAAGCTACGATTTTTGTTCGATAAATTTTAGGGCTGAATGATATTCTGAAAAATCATGTTACATTTATTTAAATGATATTGTAAGTACAATAAGATTTTAGTGAATTGGTCATTTTTACATAGTTACAATTAAAATGATTGTGTTACATTTTTATTCAAAAGACAAAAAAAAAAAAAGAAAAAAAGAAAGGAGTTCTTGCTATTTGGATATTAAACTTGGACCTAATATTTTAATTAACCTCTAAAGACCTGGCATCCACTTGCATGGACGTCACTGTTTGGCTTTTTTTGAAATTTATTTTTACTTTCTTTGTTTATATATTTTATTCCTTAAAATTAAATTAAAATTGCATTTTTATTTTTTTTCATTTTTAAATGCATATCAAACGTTCAGCTAAACAAGAGCTCGGGTCGTAAGCGGTTGATTGTTCAGCCCTAATTGTTAATATGATCATTAGAATAACATATTTATTATAAAAGTTCTCCTGGCTGGGTTTCTGTTTACTGACTAGTTAATGAAGTGGAATCATTTTTGGCTCCAATAACATCTAAGACACCAGACATGGACAGATGACAGCCTACTGTTTGTCTAAGGGGATTATACTGTGTGTGAATCGTCTTAGTCATCCAGCAGAGCTTTGCATAGGAACATATTGCAAATAAACTCAAGAAAATCCCAATATTTATGTTTACAAAGGGAAGAAGGAAGTGTTTCATGGCTGGTCTGACAGGTGCTCTTTAGTGAGGCAGGTAAGGATGCAATAAACACGATCCAGGAAGTCACCAAACAACCAGGGAAATATTGTAGTTAATTCATTCTTTGCACACAGGCAAATATTTTTGTGTTTGTAATAGAAATGCAGAACTCAGGCCCGTCCATCTGCTCTCCCCGTCTTCCTTTATGTTGCAGGTATAGAATAATGAGCCTGTTTGTTTTGCAGCCGCTGCTTTTGACAGCCCTGCTGAGTGTTCTCGTCAGACTGGAGTGCCTTACCGAGGGTCTCTCGACTTGTCAGCTAATTACCCAGCGCTGGCTGCGATTCACTCACTGGTGGCATAATTCATGTCAGAATTTGAAAAGTAAAGTACTCCCCGTGCAGCAGGACGCCCGTCTCCAGGCCGGCTTTAATGTCAGATTTGCTGGATAAATAAATACACGATGAGCTTCTGTTGAATGAAGCAGAGTTTATCTTTGACCTGCTCCCTCGAAAGCCTTCGTCTGCATTGTTCCCTGCGGCTTTGAAAGTAGGACATGTTGTGAAAAACCTGAGCGAGTGAACCTCCACCTTGATGATTTCTGTTTGTTTCTATTCGATGTGAGCGTCTGTAGGCTGCATATATTTAGGATTCAAATGAGTAGATGTCTGTTTAATGCCTTGTTGTCTTGACTTTAACTTTATTTTACTGTTTCATTTTGGTTACACTAAAGCTGATTTTCCCGCTGTAGGTGTTCGGAAATGCTCCACCCAGCACCATGACGGAGAAGTTCTCCGACCTGCTGCAGTTCACCACCCAGGTCTCCCGACTCATGGTGACCGAGATCAGACGACGGGCCTCCAATAAATCCACAGGTGAGCCCTCCGACCCAAATACACAGCAGCAAAGATGCACTCACACACATCCGTTTATCAGCTCTCATAACCGGTTGGCGTCTACGCTTCCCGTCACTGCAATGTGGGAACACTTGTTCTACCTTTAGCTTTGCTGATAAAGATATTTCAAATTATTTTTCTCTTCAGTCTTCCAATTCAGTGATGTTATAGTTGCAAGAGAAATAATTCTGCTGTAAAGGATCCCATGCAGCACATACAATGACAAAGTTTCTTACCCCACAGTTGCATGAAACATTTTCCAGTTTTATTAACTATTTGCCTCTCAGTATGTTGTTTATCTTTTTGCTCAAAGCAGCAATGCAGCATTTCTTTAATGTGACATGAAAGGTTCGTCTTCACCACAGGTGCACCACCAGCGTCTCTTCAAAGCTTCGACAGTAGTGGCAGCTTTGACTGTGGCTTCCTCACAGGAAAGACGTTTAACAGGCTGACAAACACTTTCATGGTCACAAACACACACACACACACACACATACACTCGGTTGTACGTCTGCAGCTTCCCCATCTCCGATTTCTCTTTCTCTATCTCGTCTCTCCATCGCTCCCTCCTCTGCGATGTGTTGTTTTCAAGCAGAGAGCGGCTCTGATTCTGCAGCTCGGCGGTCCAAACACGCACCCCTCCAGCTGGTCGCCCAGCCTCTGTGCACTGAGTCAGGAGTTGACTCATGCTCTCCACCAGCTTCGCAGCGCTCGATCGTCATCAGAACAACTGATTTTAATTTCCTCTAAACAGTGAGCAGCTAGACTTTGGCTCGGCTTCTAGGCTGGATTTTGAGCAAACATGATCAGAAGCGTGCTTACTTCTTCTAAAGCTGGACATGTGAGATTCAGTTCATTATCAGGCTTCTTCTCTAAGGGAGGCTTAACATGGTGACGATAATGTTTGAAGAGGGGCAAAGAGTTTCACATTAGCCATTTGAACACTGAGGCATGTAATCTGTAAATACCGCAGTGATTACACCATTTATCAGAGCCAGAAACTGTAAAAACAGAAAGAATTGTCAAATTATCAACGTTCTCGTGGCCTTAGAAGGAATCGTGTTGCATGAGGGTCCGCAAAATTAACCAAATCAGTGATATTTCATCAAAATCACTTTCATCTATGTCTTGTTTAAAGATTTTCCAAAATTGAACCATCCATCCATCCATTATCTATACACCGCTTA